>NC_050576.1:409695352-409800352 GCF_011100635.1 Trichosurus vulpecula | reverse complement strand
TATGAATAGCATGAATCTCAAAGGAAAAGAAGTCACTGAATGTTGGGGGAAGAGAGAGAACCTGAAAGTGGCAGTGGGGAACTAGAGAAGAAGGAGTATTTCAATTCTCCACATCAATGAATGTGTACTGAGGAGAATGAATGAAGATGCAACTAGTACTGGAAAGAGTGGCCACGGATGCTGTTTCATCAGGGTGAAGCCAGGTTTAGTAAGAGCTGGTAGATGGAAAGAGTAGGAGGAGAAAAGATTAAAGATGTAAAGAAGTTTGTTACCCATGGTATAGGCATTCTAGAAAGCATGGTAGAAAGGCTGAGGAGAATTTGGTTGAGACTTTGGGGTGGGAGGATTAAGGGGAATGGGAAAGAGGAATTGAACGGTAAGGTTGTGGAATGAGATTTGGATGATGAGCTACTGAAGTTCAGAGTCAATGGTATCTTAAGGCCATGGCAAAGTGTGAGAATGCTCATCATTGACTGGAGGATGTCATTCCTTTACTATCAAAGGACAAGCAGAACACAAGATGGGAGGCCTGAAGTTAAAATGAGGGTTGTTCCTCTTTCACTAGCACTGGAGAGTCTCTATATTGGGCTGGCAGCAGGAGGTAGAAGTTGCCTTGTGTTGGCACAGATCTAAGTACTGCTTTGGGGTAGATGGAGGCCCTACCTGTCCCCCAGCAGGGGGCTTTAATTGAAGATGGAAGGCTTAGGTTTTGCTGGCATCTTGTCTGAGGTTTTCTTACTTGAAGATGCTGGCTATGAGATGGTACCAAGAAATGGTAGAATCTAGCTGTTTAAACAGTTACAAGATAGCTAATATATAACATTTTATTTTTTTTTTTGGAATTATCTGGTCTACAATTATAGTACCACAGTGAATGTTGGTACATACTGTCAAAAGCAGTCAATTTATCATTTCTATTTTTCTGATTTTCAAGGGTTTGATGTGTGTATAGATGGGAAGGGCATAAATTGGGACATGAATTTAATGTGAAAAACTACAGGCATCTTTTTTTTTTAACATTCTCACTTCTTTGTTGTTCTTGAGGCTAATGACCCTGCTGAACTGCTGAGGCAAAATGCCTGTTTGTCATGCCTGTCCACCAAGGGCTTTATTTATGTCTTATTTACAGTTTACTCAGCTGCCTTTCTTCTGTAATTTATAGATTCCCACCAAAGCCTTAAAGCTGACAAAAGCTCCGCTCAGCTAATGTCTGCAAGGTCTTAAGTTGAAATCCAACTTCTCACCTCATCCTACCATCTTTTCTTGCTTCAGCCTTCTGATTAGATTTATCTACTCTCTACCACTTGGTTACATCAATGCAGGGTTGTACTGGTAAATGTTTAACAACTGGCTCTTCTATAAGATACACTTTTCAATTTAATTTGCATTATTAACTTTTTTGCCATCACTTTCCCAGATCTAGACAATCAATAAAACAATAAATCCTGATTTGTAATTTCTGTCAATTTCCTAGGTGTAAATGCTCACACTGAACATTATCCTGAACAGATAAGAGCCAACACAATAGGAATCAATATTGCTTGTCCTGTCTGCTTTTAATTCCTGATTTTAAAAAAATAGATCTTTTACTCCTTCATGGGTACTACTAAATAACATTTGAATCACTTAAAATAAGAAGCAAAAAAATAAAAATGAAAACACCAAAAAGTCTAAAGGAGCCACATACTGTTATTCTTTAAGTTAATTAATAAAAGTGATAAACTTTTCAATCTGAAACAGATGTTTAGCCAAGTTCAGATGATGTGAAATTAATTTTTACCATTTCCCAATTGAGTAAAGAAGAGATCCATGAAGAAATTACATAGAATTGTGGTTAAATGTACATTTAAGGCAATTTTTCTCCCTGCTTCAAGGAGAGCTGTGGGAGCAGGGGAGTTTCTCAGGTGTTCCACTTTCTTTCCCTTTGTTATTTCTTTTCTCCATAATAAAAATGATGAATGGGTTTTTACCAATGATGTTACTTCTTAGAATTAATGGCAGAAGGATCATTAGAAATCATGCAGTCTAGTACAACCTTCTCATTTTGAAGCTAAGGAAATTTGGAGAGAGGAAAAAGAATGGACTTGCAGAAGGCAAAATAACTAGTCCAGAATATAAACTGAGGTCTTGTGACTCCAAATCATGTTCTGTCCATTATAACTTGTTGCCACCATCCAACACTCCCCCCCCCACCCAGTACACAGAGGAAGAAATTAGGGTATCAGAATGATGGCTAATGTACGAACTTGATATGCATCCTTCATGTGATCTTTGTATGACAGGATATGAAAATCACAATTGTCCATTTAAAATATTTTTGAGGCATTCATTGAAAAATGCAAATTGAGTAGCTAGTGTTTTCTTGACAGGTTACTTTCTAAATGTATGTATTTCAACTGTTTGGCAGCTCAGAACTGAAAAGGTTTAGGGACTAAAAAGAGAGTTGGGATAATAGAACCTTTTGAAAACCAGAACTGTCAGTCATGTGTATTTACTGGATCAGATTTCCCTCAATGTAACAACTCCCCCTTGGTAATAAATTTTTATTGGCCATTTTGGGAAATTTCATAGTTTCTTTCATTTTATTGACTAGGCTTTTTCAGAAGTACTTAATTATCATTCTGCAAATTAGGGAGATAGTGGGACCATAAGAGCATCAAAAGACCAGACTAAGAGAACATCAGATAAGAAGGCAGAAGAGAAAGAGAAAGGGAGAGAGATGGGGAGGGGGAGATAGGGGAATAAGAGTATTAATAGTGCTTTGGTAAGGTTATTACAGATAGTTTGGAGAGGAAGGTTGCTGAAGAGAACTATAGAGAACTGTGCAATAGAGAGAAAGATGCTAATAGGAGACCATGGAGCCATAGGATTGCATTGACACACATTTTAGACATTTCTCTATTCAATCATGCAACAAGTATTTGTTAAATACCTACTATATTCTGAAATTAAAGACATCATGGAATATTGGATAGAGAGCCAGCCTGAGTCAGAAAAAATTGGGATCCAGTGAAACCTCTGATTTAGGCTGTCCATGTCTCCCTGGGTAAAGGCATGTAGACTCTGAATGCTCAAGGGAACTTTCTAAGACTATAATTTGCAGATCATTTCCCAGTAGCCATCAACAGAAGTCACTTTCTGGGCATTGCCCATACCTATGAAAGCACAGGTCTGCTGCTTCTCCTTCCCTAATGTGTACTGAAATGAAAAGATTATTAAGATATGTTTTTTACCTTCATTATGTTTGCCATCCAGCAAGGTGAATTTTTTCTGTACATATACACACAATACAAACAAAAATAAGTATAGTATAAAAGACAATATGTTAATTTCATAAATAAGTGTTATAAGAATTCATTGAAGTGGAGACAACGACCCTAATCTTTTTAACAAAATATTAGCAAAAAGCTCCTGGGTACAAGTAAGAACTCTGGAAAGGTACAGCTGGGCCGGTAATTTCATTTTTAAACAATATTTCTAAAAAATGTTCCCTCTCTGCCAGCATTGTCATTAGGAAATTAGCAGTAATTAAAACCTTAAGTGGAAGTTCTATCTGGCTGGGCAGCTGGAAAAGGGCAATTAAGCATCACAGACATGCAGGCCATTACATTTTCTACATAACCAATTGTATGAGGAGTAGAAGAGTGACTAAAGGTTAAAAGGAGTAAATAAAACAGAAACAGAACCAAAAAGAAATAATGAAATTTGATGCACACACATACATATGTATACACATATGTGTATATATGCATGTATACACATGTACATATATGTCTGTATTTTTTTAGGCATCCTTTCATGTAGAGGTCAGTTTTTGCCTAAATAGGCCAAGATTAAGGTCAGTTTGTTAGATAACTTTTTTGTTTTCCATGCTGCTAAACAGAAGAACGTAAGCTGGATAGTTATGAATATAGATCAAAAGGTAGCAGGGACCCTAGAGGTCAACTACTCTGGCCCCTTCATTTTACAAATGAAGAAAATGAGTCCAAGAGAGGTTAACTCACTGCTGCAAAGTCAAACAGGTTGTTAATGGCAGAGGTGGGATAAGAACTTGAGTCCTGGGGCAGCTAGGGGGCACAGTGAGTAGAGCACTGGCCCTGGAGTCAGGAGGACCTGAGTTCAAATTGGGCCTCAGACACTTGACACATGTACTAGCGGTGTGACCTTGGGCAAGTCACTTAACCCCAATTGCCCTGCCAAAACAAACAACAAAAAAACAGAACTTGAGTCCCGTGACTGAACCCTTTCCATTGTGTCATCTTACCTTTTTCTTCTCATTTATGGATTGAGAAGAATCATTTACCTGACTGACACTTACTGGGTTGCTAATCCTTTTGTACCACTTGTAAATATTACAAATAAATTACTATGAACAAAAATAAATTACAAAGATACTTTTTGTTTTTTTTTAACCCTTGTGTTTAAGTGGTGCCAGAAGCAGCACAAAATTACCAAAATTATTACAAAATTATTACCAAATTATTACAAAAATTATCTTATTTCTATTGGCTAAAGCTGCTACTCAGTTACTGGGAAGATAGATCATTCTTAGTCATCACTTGATCAACCATCAATCAATATTTATTAAGTGCCTACTATGTACCAGGCACTGTGCTAAGCACTGAGGTTATAAAAGGGGCAAAAGGCAGTCCCTGCCCTCAAGGGATTTATAATCTAATGCATAAGGCAGCATGCAAATAAGTATGTACAAGTAAGTATGCAGAATAAATAAAAATGACAGAAGAAAGGTACTGGAATTAAGAGGAATTGGAGAAGGCTTCCAAGATACTACTACTATTATTACTAACGATTTATGTAGCATTTTAAGATTTTCAAAGCACATTACAAATATTATGTCATTTTATCCTCATAACAACACAGGGAAGTAGGTGGTATTGTTATCTTCATTTTACATATGAGGAAAGTAAGGCAGTCAGAGGTTAAATGCCTTGCCTAGAATTGTACATTTAGTGAGTATCTGATGCTGCATTTGAACTCAAGTCTTTCTTCCTGACTCCAGGTCCAACCCGATTGTATTTACAATAGCTTTACTTGTTTTTGCATTTACAATAGCATAATTCATCAAATAAACTTTAAAAACCTTAATTATATAGCACTACAGTTTGACTTGCAATGGTTCATCCTGCCATTAGCAGGTATATCCCAACAGAATCCAAGATGTTCCTTGAGCGGGCCATTTTCACAAGGCCCAGCACTGATCACAGCTTCTCCCTATTAGAGAAAGAATGTGCATCCTGGCTTAGTGGCTTTTGCACACCTTTAAGAGGTCACAACTTCCTTATACCCTTTTGATAAATCTAGTGATAGATTGTTCACCAAAAGGCACCATCCTTTTCTGTAAGAGGGCTTAGTCATCAAGTCAAAGGTTCCCCATTCAGAGAGGGAAATTGAAGCTCAAACACATTAAATGATTTGTCTAAGATCAGATAGTGACCTAGTGATTCAACAAGAATAGAACCCAGGGGTCTCTCTTCCCAGTCCCGTTTAGTTTCCACTATACTATTCTGTGCCTAATTTGTAGACCGGTATATGGTTTTTATTTAATGTTTTCCCTGAAGTTCTATTAATACTTCATGAATACTTCTGTGACACACAGGCTCTTTTCTACATTACCAGCCCATTTCCCCCCAGTGCTTCTTTTATATGATTACACCCTTTAGACAATTTTGCCTTTGGAATTTGTCATTTGTCATCTGTTGCAGCCTGCTCATATTGATCACCATAGTACTACCAGATTTGTAATCTGTGGCAAATTTAGGGGGAAATGTGAACAAGGAAGTCACAGTTGTATGTACGTGGATAGGTTATGATCTTTATTTTTGAAAGGCCTGAGCTAAAGGCAATTGGAGCATTGTATTTGCCATTCTCCCCATAGGTCCAACCAGAAGGCAGCATTATTGTAAACAGTAAAAAGAAATAGGTTGGATATTAGAAGACAGGAATTCTTTAATTCTGGTATTTACCAGCCTTCTGGCCTTCAACAACTTTCCGAGCTTCAGTTTCTTGAGATGCAAAAGAAGGATAGTAATGTCTGCTTCATCTGCCCCACAAGATGGCAATAAGGATGAAATGAGATAATGCATGTATGTCTAAGTGCTAAGAACTGTGCATTGCTATACAAGTGTCAGGCATTACTGTTATTATTCCATCTAAATATCTGGGTGTCAAGTCATGCATTTCATAATGGTCATAAAGCACATCATCAAATATTTATTTAGGGGCTTTGCAGTTATTCACAAGGAGACTTATTGGCTCTTATCCACTCTGTCTAATTCTGTTGTAAGCATGAATTAGTTAATCACTGAAGCAGTTAGCAGCATAGAGCAGTAACTCCTGAATGATTTATTACATGAAAGTGCATGTTACTTGTTTGTTTCGGGAAGAAAATAAGGACATTTATTCTCTATTCCTTACTGTCAGTATACCATTAAAAACCTAACAGAAACATAGTCAAAGATCACAGATGTCAACACAATTATGCGTGATGCTATGTTGGTTTGGGGAAAGGCTTGATACCAAAGTCAGGATCCTGATTTAGATGTTGACACTGGAGAACAAGGTGATGAAACTCAATTTTAATGATTGCCCTGTTGAACTCAAGGGCAATAAAATAAGGAATAGATTTAGTTTTCAATTCACCATTAAATTTTCAGCAAAGGATACCTTTTGAGTAAGGTTTAAGGTAAGGAATAAAAAGGAATTATTGGGACATTTGGTGTTAATGTTTCTTTTCAGTTTTTGTTTTATGAGTTATGGTGCTAAAACTATGGTTTCCACAAACTCCTCTGTAACTTTGATGATTTTCATATTATATGTATTTTTAAATAAAGTTAATTTTGATTTAAGAATACAGTGATATCCTTTAATGATGGAATGAAGGAATTGTAAAACCAGAATTGGAAATTACTAACCTAAAATCTCAGCATTTCATTTAGTTTGACTCCATTGAATGCAACATTTATTGAGCACCTAACATGTGCAAGACATTCTTCTGGGTTCTGGAAGTATAAAGGCAAAAACAAAACAGCTCTCCTCAAAGAACATATATTCTCCTGGGTTGAGTGACATGATATGCTGTTACCTGAAAGTAACAGAGAGGGGAGGGGTATAAAAATATGAGCTAGGTTTTGAAAGAAACCAAGTGCTCTATGAAGTGAAGGTAAGAAGAGAGTATATTCTAGATAGGGTTGGAGGTTGTCATAGCATATTCCTACGTGTATTGGCCCTAGGAATAGTATAAGGTATTTTTCTTATTTTTTTTTGTGAAAAAGACATTTATTGTCCATATTTGGATGGAGTACATATAAATAGTGTGATATTTAATATTCTCTTAACATTTTCAATAATAATTATCCTAAATATTTAATAGTGATGAAGCGAAGTGTTTTATGAAGTTTATTACATCTGATCCCAGAAATTATGTCAACTTTGAAAGAGATTCCAACTCCAGTTGGCTTTGTTTTATCTCTAAAAGTAAAGCTCACACAAATGAAGTGCATCATGATCCTATCTTTAGTAGAGGTTTTCAGTACCATTGTTTACTAACAAAGGCAGCTTCATGTTTTATTTTATTTCATTTCTACCAGTCAGCAATGCAGACTCAATACAACAGCAGGAAAATAAGCTGTATTGTTTTTAGACTCCTGCAACATCAGCAAAATACAAACCTAATTTTGATTTTTGTCTCTTTATTTTTGGTGATGGTAGGCAATGATGTATGAAGTGGAAAGAATAAAAACTGATTTTCTGACACTGGCGTCAGCTTGTGGTCTTGACAATTTTTACTTTGTTTTGACTTTGCTAAGAAAACTTGACAACTCATTGATGGGGAATAAACATTTTTAAGATTTAAGATTGTAGTCTACAGGCCCACATAATATCTCTGCCTTTTAGCTATGAGTGGTCTGTTGCATTTTCTAAATCATGAAATCTTTGCTACATTGTGATGGGCATATGCTTAACTACTAATAAATTGTACCTCTGTGTCATGATATGGCATTTGGTGAAAAATGCTAAAAGAAAGAATGTTCATTAACCCCTGAGGAGTGATCATTTTTGTTTATCCGTTTATATTGCATATAGCACAAAAGTCTAGTTATAAAATCACCATCTGAACACTAACTGTCATCAGGCATTACTTATGGGCCTTTCACTGAGAAGCTTAATGAGTTTAAATTAGCAAAAGCTGATGGTCTTTTAAAATAAACTAACATTATAAAATTACTTTTCTGAAATATAGAACACAGTGTTGCTAGTGCTCATCACAGGAAATAAAATGAAACTGTATTCAACTCACATATTTTATTCACATATTTTACTTGTATACTGCCCCGAGGAAGCCCAGATGGCTGAAATGTTGGCAGGCTCCTGCACCTGAAATGATAATAAAATACTCAGTTATTACCTGAAATACGTGAGTTGAATGCAATTACATTTTACCTGCTGCTCTATGCACTGGTGAGACAACATTTTTATATTAAGTTTTTATATCAGGTTATGGAAGTATGTGCTAGTGGACTTTGCTATGACTTCAATTTATGGCAATAGAATGCCAAAGGCCAAGTTACTTAGACCATTGAACTGACACAGTAATCATATAACAAAGCATGCCCCAGAGTGACTTATTATTATTTTAATATGTTAGAAAGAATAAGTAAGTGATAGACAGGTTAATAAACCAATGCCCCTAATATCCCCCAAGAATAAATTGAACTGTTTCTTAACTACCTTTTCTTCTCTTCTTTTTCCTTTTCTTCTTTTCTTTCTTTTTGCTTTTATTTTCTTTTCCCTTTTCTTTTGTTTCTCATTTTTCTCTTCTGTTCCCCTTTTCCTTCACTTTTGCATTTCCAAAATCAAGTTTAATGGAACCTTTCATATTGTGCTTTTCTTATTGACATTACCGATGGTCTGAAACTGTGATTCTTAACTTTCTTGAGTATGATGATTTATGTATAAATATATATATATATATGTATATTTATATAATGTTGTCTATTTCATACACACATGTGGCTATACTGTTAGGTGGCCAAAGTGGAATAGAAGTAGTCTTTGGAAATGAGGAACTTAAGAGATTTTGAAAGTCAGCTACTGATAAGAATGATCACCAGTTGGATGTGTATGTGTGTGTGTAAAAAATAAGTTTCACTTTCCCTGTCCCACCCCATGCACAGAGGATAATAGCTCTATAGGCAGTTAGATGGCAAAGTATTAGATTGCTGGACCCAGAGTCAGGAATGCCTCAAGTGAAATTTGGCCCAAAACACATACCATTAGTAGGACCCTGAGCAAGACACTTACCCTCTTTCAGTATCAATTTCCTCATTGGTAAAATGGGGATGATAATAGAATCTACCTCATGAGGTTGTTATGAGGATTAATTGACACACCATTGAGCTTTGTGAAACTATTTTTTTCAAATTTATTTATTTATTTAATATATTTAGTTTTCAGCATTGATTTTCACAAGAATTTGAATTATGAGTGCTTTGTTCCAAGCTTGAGAGGTTGCACTGTTGTTTTCAGAGCTATTTCTATACAGCCAGCTCTGCCACACCAGCGCTCCTCCTTCCCCAAGAACCACCAACCTCAACCTGACTCAGATCTTAAGCAGGCTGTGCAATCCTGCTCTGATCTGCCACTTAATTCCTCCCACCAGGTGGGACTGTGGCAGGAAGCAACTGAAGCTGTAGTTCTGTACCTGCACCACCTCCATTGCCCCTGGGTCGGTGGCCAAATCTGGAACTCCTTTCACTCTGTCCCCTGCAGCTTTTCCCACTAACCTTTTCTGTTGTCTTTGGTGTTTGTGGGTTGAGAAGTCTGGTAACTGCCATAGCTCACTGATTCAGGGCAGCAGGGCTTGTTCCACCTGGCTCCATGTCTGGTTGGTCCTGTAGCTGCCCATGCTGGGCTCCACTCCGCTGCACTCCCAGCTCTGTGTGCAATAGATATTACCCAGCGACCATCCAGGCTGTCCTGGACTGGAGCCCTGCTTCCCTCTGCCATTTTGTGGGTTCTGCAGTTCTGGAATTTGTTCAGAGCCATTTTTATAGGTTTTTGGAGGGACCTGGGGGTGGGGGGAGCTCACGCAAGTCTCTGCTTTCCAGCCTCCATCTTGACTTGCATGAGCTTTGTGAAACTTAAAAGGCTTTACATATGCTAGCTATTAACTGTTGATTAAGAAAATATATGCTGAAAGAGGTACCTATGAATTGTCATACTTTTAAATGAATTTGTATTTTATTAATCATAGCATTTGAAAAATAGTAAATATCTCTAAGACATAATTAATTTAGTATATAGAAAGTATGTTTACTCATTTATTATATTTTAATATAATGCATATTTTATTGGAGCTAAAAGTCAAAATGATAATACTTGGCATGACTAATAACAATCACTAACATTTATATATTATTTTAAGTTTTGCAATATACTTTATATATATTATCTCATTAGATCCTTACAACAATCTTATGAGATAGGTGCTATTAATATCTTCATTTTACAGATATATATGAGGGCCCCTGGTAATAATTCTTCAGTGCCTTAGGGATCAATGACCACAGACTGGGAAATGCTGGTCTCTAAGCTATTGTCCTCACTTTTGCATACATCCTCATTTTTTTGATCTGCACAATAGCACCATGAGGACAAAGACATTATTACTCATCTTACAGATGAGGAACTGAAGTAAAATGGTTTGTTGAAGGTGCTTTGGCTAATAAATGGTAGAATTGGGGGCAAGGATCCATGTGTTGTGAATATTACCCTGTGATTTATTTTTCCATTTCACTCTGTGACCTCTTGATAATTTATTTTTTAAAATCATCTAAAATTCACAGTGCTATAAAAACAAAAACCTCATGACGTTGAGCTTATTTATGTATCTGTTTCAACACTACTATTATTAAGTAATTTCAAAGGAAAAATTAATTCTGGTTAAGGTTTGCCTTCTTGATATATTTGCACAAATATACACAAAAGGTATTTGATGATGACAATGAAAGAAATATAGAAAACAAATTTAAAAGTTATAAAACTTTGCCTTTGGAATTCTATTTAGAGTTTTTGTAGTTTAAAGCAGTTCCTATGTTCCTCAAAAAAGAAAAAGAAAGAAAGGAAAGGAAAGGAAAATGATACATGTACCTACAGTAAATTTTTTAGTTCATCATAAATTGTAGGATTCAGTGTCACATAATAATTGTTCAGACAGCTTTGTTTTTTTTTCTCGTGTAGCCATTATTTTTCCTTCCTTTTCATTTACTACATTTCTAATAGGATAGCCATCATTCCTTTTCTTTGTGTTCCATTGCTGTTATCAGTGAAGACTCAATGGTTGTTGTCCATAGTTCATTTTAGTTGACTTACGTGTCTTTTTTTAAATCTGTTATACTAGGAGCACAGTTTAAATGAAAGGCTTTTGTTTTCTCTTGAATTGTCTTAGTGCAATATAGGGTGAGGGTTTCCTCCCCAAAATATCAAACTATTATCACATATGTAATTGAAACTATGGTTTACCTTTGCAGATAATTACCACAATGGTCCACTAGGGGAAAAGATGTAAGAGGTAGAGTAAAAGTGAACCCAAAATCTAGATAAAGCAAATTAGTTTAGAAAAACTGTTGATATGTTGCAATAGAAGAAATGTTAGTACTTTCATATGACATAAAAGTAGTATAATCATCTTCATATTTTAAGTGTCTAGAGTCTTATTTTCAGTTCTCAAAGAATTATTTTTATCCAAAGATTTTATACATAATTAAGAAAACATACTACTCATAAATGTTAGGTAAAACAGTGTATAGAGCACTTGGCTCAGAGTCAGGAAGACTTGAGTTCAAATGCAGTCTAGGTAATTAACTAGTTGTGTGATATGAGATAAATTGCTTAACCTCTATTTGCCTCAGTTTCCTTATCTGCAAAATAACGTTAATAATAGGACCTACCTCTCAGGGCTCTTATGAGGATTAATTGAGATAATAATTTTAAAGCACTTAGCACACAGCCTGGTATATAGTAAGTACTATATAAATTTTATCTATTAATTAATTTATTATTTATGATTAGATAATGCATTCTCATTACTAATATGATTGTCTTTATCTTATCATTAATGTGAAGCATAGTTTCTTGCTAAGATACCAAACTGTTGATAAATCATAAGACTGAATCCCCAGAGATAATTTTTTATTCTAAATATACATATAAATACACAGGATAATGCTTTCAAACAAAAAGAAAATATTAATGATGGCTAGAACTAAGCAAGGGTAATAAAATGATAATATGAATTATATGCATATCTCATCAGCGCTTAGAATTGTAGTCTGCAGATGTGGTCCTGGCAGGTGCAATATCTCCAGGTCCTGTCTGTATGTTTGGAGAGGTAATACAGCATAGTGGATAAAGTGCTTGCCCTGGAGTCAAGTTCTGTCTTTGAAACGTACTAGCTATGTGATTATAAGCAAACCATTTAATCTCTTGGTCACCCCAGAATATCTATCTCTGTGCAGTGGAAGAGGAAGTTTCTAAACTGGGCACTCCTCCGTATCCATAAAAACACAGTTCTCACCAAAAACAATTGTTTTATTCATTGCTATACCATTGACTTTGCTCCTGTCATTCTTTTTTTTTCTTTTTCACTCTTTTTTAAAAAAATTACTTTATTTTAGATTCAAGGGCCAGAACAAAAATACCGAATAGGGAAAAGGAACAAAACATCATAAACTTAATTATTGAAATTTAAATACAAAGTAAGGAAGAAAAAAAAGTATGTCATGTGCGTAGCAGAACGTGAGAGGATTTGATATATATAACAATAGATTTTCATTTCAAGAAAGCCTATATGATAAATAATGCATATTGTGTTAAGAATTGACTATCTTCTTTTTGCATCTTTGTGAGTTTTCTTTTGTTCTCTGCTGTGCACTTTTTTATTTTGTTCTTTTTTCCATCCCTCCACCCCACCCTGGAAGGCTACAATAAAGTTTAGATGTTTCTCTATAACTATAGGTATATACATACCATATACATATATACATATATGTATACATATATAGACATATACTTTCCCAAACACATTCTATTCCTGATCTTTGTTTTTATATTTGTGCATATCTCTTGTTACCTATCCCTCCTGATTCCTCTACTTCCACCCACCAACTACCTTGCCCTCCTCTTACTTGCCTACTCCTCTCCAAGGATTCCTCCTCTATGCTCCCATTCCCATAAATCTAAACACTCTTCTATATGCCCTTTTTACCTATTTCCTTATTCTCCCCTCTAAAAATTCCTCCCTCGTCGTCTCCCCCTTTACTATACCTCTACCATTTTATTTCTTCTCATTCCCAATGAAAGTAGGTTACCAGAACTACCAGCCCTCCTTAATCCTCTCTATCCTTTCTTCCTCTTGTACCTCATTTGTATACAATAGTAGTCTTTTTAGCTGTTTCCAAATGGTTTTACTTTTTACATTCATATCATAGTCAGGTTTACACCCTCTCTTTCTCATGAGATCACCAATTATTAATAATAATCTTAGATGTACATTTTACATTTTGTGGTATATTCCTTAGGAATCCCTTATAGTCAGTCTTTGGTAGCTACCTTATGTTTCTCTTGGTTCTTGTATGCCGAATCTTCTATTAAGTTCATAATTTTTTAAAAGAAAGTCTTGAAAGTCTGAGAGTTTATCAAATGTCCATTTTTTTTTTCATTCAAGATGATACTTAAATTTGCAGGGTATGATATTTTCGGCCTCAGCCCCAGATCTTTTGTTCTTCATATATTGTGTTCCAAGACCTGTGGTCCTTTAATGTCTCTGCTGCCCTCCCTTCTGTCACCCCACTCCCTCCCCCCACCTTATCCCCTTTCAACTTACTTTCTTGCAGGGCAAGACAGATTTCTATACCTCATTGCCTGTATATCTTATTTCCCAGTTGCATGTAAAAACAACTTTTTTTTTGAACATTTGTTTTTAGAACTTTGACTTCCAAATTTTCTCCCTTCTTCCCTCCCCACCCACCCTCCTTGAGAAGGCAAGCAATTCAACATAGGCTACACATGTATCATTATGCAAAACACTTCCATAATAGTCATGTTGTGAAAGACTAACTATATTTCCCTCCTTCCTATCCTGTCCCCGCTTATTCAATTTTCTCAATGGAAATATTTTTAGAAAAAAATCCTCTCTGAAGCAAGAAAAAACATTTTTTAAAGAGCTATGCTGAAGATATAGTAATACCCCACCCTTATAAAAAAAATCAGAAGTTACCTTAAATTCTAGGTTTGGGGGAATTGTCTCTTTTTTCTCATTGTCTCTCTTTTTTCTTCCTTTCTCTCACTTTTCTTTTGATTCTTAATAAACATAACCAAACTAATTTTTTTTTAAAATAGGGCATTTGAGGGGGTAATAAAGACATCTAATAAATAGGTTTGAGGTGTTGATTATTTTTTAAAGTGTCTGAAATGAGACAGGGGCTGTAGTGAATGTAAATTTTGATACAACAGAGAGGAAAAATTCCTTTATCAAAAAGATTTAAGGGGAAGGGAGGTCCTTTCAGAAAGGGACAATAATATGCCAGAACAAAAATCATCAATAGAGTGAGAGTTATTTTTTCCACATAAAAGTCCAAACTGTATGTCTAAGATGGTGCCAATGTCTATATCCTGTCAATCATCCACCTTCTTTTATTAGTCTCAGATAGAAGATAAACAACAAGACTGACAGTTTTGTGTCCTTTGGCGTTTTTGTGTCACCATCACAGAGTAAGAGGGTATTATGTCATCACTCAAGTCTGTCAGGTTTGGTGTCCTCTTCTGTTCATCTTAAACATTGTTTTTCTCATATTCCTTTGAAATTGATTCACAAAACAGATTGAGATTATGTGTTCTTTTAATTATTAAAATTCTCCCCCCCCACCAGAATATGATATATTTCTCTTCTGACTAGAAAAATTAACCTCTCTCATTCACTGCCACCAAAGCTAAAATGATGCAGATATTTCCAGTTGTGTTTCTATTTCCGGAATATGTAGAAATTTTGATTTTAGAACTACAATTTAAATGTACAAAATGGTTAATAGATAATAATAGACTTGAGGCAACATGTGGAATTTTATTTGAGATTTTCAAACATTTTCAGAAGTTGTAAGGGATTATTATTATCTCTATAATCATGAAATGACATAAATCAGATAAAGCAATAAAAACATGGTTTTTTTTAGAATTTAAAATTGTGCATCTTAAAAAAAAAACTTGGTGTTTTTCACTGCAATGGCTAGCAATGTTCCTTTGTTTTCTCATGGTACAGGGAGAGTTATCTGATACACAAATAGTATGTCTCAAATGAGTCACGAAAATTTTCCTGTGATTTATTGGTCCTCAAATGTTTTTATTTTTTTCCTCCTGGTACCTTGTCTAATGCATGTTGTCTTGATTGCATATTTCTATTGATTAAATGGTATTTTAATGATTATTTCTTTTACTGGTATATGCTTAGAAGGTGCTATACCCCATTGGTACTTAAATGCTAATTGATTTATGAATAAGAAGCAAAAAGGTATAATTCTCTTTCTTTCTCTCTCTCTCTGTATATATGTATACATATATACAGATGGATATATATACATGATATAGATACACACACACAATAAAAGCCTAAATCCACTTAATTTGGATGCTTCTATAGATGTTACCTTATAGACTTTTAAATCATGTGGTAAAACATGTAACTACTTTGTTTAATTATTTCATTTGAAAATGAGGCCTCAGCTTTTGACAGTGGGTTCCTGCTTTCCCTCTGCCAACATCTCTACCTCCTCGACTTAATTCTTCAGACCTATTTTCCTTCACTGAATTCAACATGCTGTTTTTTTCTAATGTTATCGCCATTTCTCTCCTTTCACTCACTTCCAAACTTCTAAAAAGAATAGTCTATATTTGTTGCCTCCATTTCCTTTACATTTATTTACTCCTCAATTTGCAATGTTCTTCTGAAATTATATTCTTCAGTGTCATTCAGACTTCCTGATCACTAAATCCAGTCTTCTTTTCTCCCCCATCCTCAGCCTCCTCCTCATTTTCCATTGTAGTCTACTTAACTACTTCTTGATACCACCTTTCCTTGGTTCCCTCTCCTACCTCTCTGGCCACACAACCGTATTTCTTTCTATTCTTTAACCATAGGTGAAACACCCTAGTTACTATCATTGACCGTCTTTTCTTCCTTCTCTGCAATCTCAAAGTTGCAGACTTTTATGGCTCTGAGTGACTAGTAACCAAATAGTCCCATACTTTACCCTAAACATAAGATTCAGGCAGTTGAGTTGCCCCATGAATGGCCTCACAACTATAAACTGACAAAGTCTGAACTAAGAGCTGATTCCTAATTCAGTATACTTTCTATTATAATGTACTGCTACTAAATTCTATGATAATGAAAATTTCTGCACTATCAGATTTACAAATCCTCAAAACTGAGTTAATCTATCGCTTGATTATTTCAGTTGATCTCCTTGGCTTCAATTATCATCTTTATTCAGACAAGTCAAAAGTACATGCCTCTACCTCCTGGATCTTTCTAGATATCCTGTCTCATACTTCCAACTGCCTGTCCCATTAGTACCCCAAACTCAGCACAACTGAAATATCTCCTCCTACCCAAACCGTGCCCCTAATTCTCTTTATGGTTCCAAAAATGGTAATACATTACCATCCTTCCATCACTGAAACATCAAGTTAGAGTTATCTTTGATTTTTTACTCTCACCCCACATATTCCATCAATTGGCAAGTTCTCTTACTCTACCTTACAACATCTATCACATTTGTCCCTTCCTTTCAACTTCCACAGCAATCCCCACCCCCCATCCCTGTTTAGGTCCTTATCTCTTTTCCTTTAGATTACTATTGTAAACTCCTCCATCATCTTCCTGATAACAGCATTCACATTGCTGCTTGGTCAACTTTTTAAATGCATCATTATGATAAAATCACTCCCTCATCTCAGAAACTTTCAGTACCTCCCTATTGCTTGCTGCTTAAAGTATAATTGTTTTGTTCCTAAAATTCTTGGCCCTACATGATGACTCCAACCTTCCTTTTCACCTTTATCACCTATGAAATCCCTTCATATAGGCCACATTGCAGCCAAAATAAACTACACTTCATCCCTCCATTTGAATCTAACCCTGTTCCATTCCTGTATCTTTGTTCAGACTATCCCCCATGCCTAGGAAGAACTCCCCTCCTAACCAGTTTTCTCATCTTGAATTCCCTCACTTCTTTTAAAGTCAAATCAGATGTCATTCCCCCAAATGAAGTCTTTCTTGAGCTGAAAGTAATCTTTCCTCCTCAGATTTTCTCATTGCAATTTTTGTGAACCTGTCATCTTTATATAATTTGTCCTTGTATTATAGTTAAATTGTTAAGTTTCTTCTTCACCCCTCCCCCTGCCACCAACCCTCACATCCTTACTAGATTCTGAACTCCTCAAAAGGCTGACCTATACTGTATATATTTTTTACGTCCCCGATGCCCATAGCAGGTATTTAGTAAATGCTCATTAAGTTGAATGTGTTGAATTTATAATTCTCCTAATTTCTTTGGAACAATTTTATGAGATGATCATTTTTATGTTGAACTCATGAGCTCTTGGTGGGATGATCAGCCTATCACTTCTTCTTTCAGGTTCATGGGTGATCATTCAACTGCTTGAGGGTTCTTGTGACATTGTTTTCAGTAACACTTTTAGAAAAGTTACTATTGATTCATCAGGGAACTGCCTGGGTGTGTTCGAATTTTGATGTTGGCATTGTGAAGGGTTTAAGCAGCAAGGCAGAACAAAAATAGTGCTGTGTAAATCCAGGAAGACCTGAGTTCAAATCCTGCCTCAGACCTAGCTGTCTGTGCAAGTCACTTTTCCTTCTGTGCTACTCAGTTTTCCAGTCTCTAAATGAGGATAATCATAGTACCTACCTCTTGTTGTAAGGATCAAATGAGAGTATATGTCATGCTCTTTGCAAATTGCAAGGCACTATATAAATTCTAACTATTATTACTGCTATTATTCTGACTGTCATTCTTTGGAAAGGATCTGCTGGAACAAATAGATGGTTCTGTGGTTGACGGTTCATAAAATCTTTCATTTTTACTCAAAATAGACAAGACTGCATTTACATTGTGTTTCCTTTATGTGTTTCTCATGACCTCAGTGAAATCTATCCAGGAGAGAAGTAGAATCTATGCTTGGCCAGCGCAATTTTAAGGCCACCAGCCTCAAAGCCTACTGGTCCTTGTCTCAGGGCTCAGCACTATTACTGTAGTGCCAGCGAGCAGATTAACCTTTGAAGCTGTAGCTACTATGCTATGGATTTCCCACTTGAGGGTTCTGAAGAGTAAAACATATTCAGTGCCTTCTCCACGTGTTTCAGACACCACCTCCACAGTCTATCTCATTTCAACTGGGTTGCACAGTGGAAATTCAAGGTTACTTCTGAATGCGATCAAATACAACGTGCTCTTTTATGGTAGCTTTCACCTAATGTGCCTAATTTTATGTTTTTTTCCTTGTCTTTTTAGTATGGTTTAGAGATTTCCTCTTCTGAATGACTGAAAAAAGTCCTTTTCTCCATGACTACTCTTAAAAGCCTCTTATCCAATTACATTTCTTCAGTTGCTCTTCACATATTCTAGTATTCCCAGTTTCTATCATTTAAGTTTCCTGTTGGCCTGTTTCTTGATAAATTTAAATTTTCCTGTTAATTTTCATATATTGTCTTATTGAGGTTGAAAGGATATTATTTTACCTTTTCGAAAAACACCTTCTCCCAGTATATCTACAGTAGAAAGTTTCTTAAATAAGTTTTTATTAATGACCTTTTTTATATCACCATAATTTCACTGAGTATTCTTTGCCCTCCCAGAGAGACATCCCATAAAACAAATAATTATTTTTTAAAAAATTCAAAAAGGTGGAAAAAGAAGAGGAAAAATCAAAAAAACTAAATATTTTCTAAAAAATCTGAAAATATGTGCAATGTACCTGGGATGGAATTTAATAACAATGTGCTGTCACTTACAAGGTTCTTAGTTAGATTTAGATAAGGAATTGCTTTCAAGTGAATATTTTTGACATTCTACTTATTGTTAGATAGTTATTTCTCTTTTCATTTCTTATTTTACTCACATTTTAAGTGCCTTTAAAATGTTTCATTCTGAGCACAGCTAACCATGATTAAAACTTGTCTTTCTAGTGAGAGTAATATAAATTAAAATTTTCTGGACTCTGATTATTTCATTGGACCTAGAGTTGCACTAGCAAGATAGTAAACTGACACTTGTTTTCTAAAAACCAACCATATAAAGAGACGTCAATTGAAATGTTATCATCTTTAAAATGTTAATACCTTCCATTTTTGTCCAGCTTTCTGTAACTCGCCATTATACTTCATAGAAATGGAAGTTTCCTCCAATGATTCACATAACCCAGCACTACAATGGATCAGCCACTGTGCTAAGTGCTTGGGGTTACAACTACAACAAAAAAGAAAGACAAATACTTGAAACAGAAAGCCATACACAGAATTAAAATAAAGGGCTGGAGAAGGATGTAATATGCTTCAGCTGAAGTGAAAAAGACGGGAATAGCAATTACAATCTTAGAAAAAGCAAAAGCAAAAACAGATCCAATAATCAGGGTAACCCAGATAATCAGGAAAACTACTTTTTGCTAAAAAGGCACCTTATATGATGAAATAAGATAAAAAAAATCACAGAAACTTTCTTTGATAAAGACCTCATTTCTCAAATGTATACCGATTATAGAAGTGAGTCAAATTTATAAAAAATAAGAGCCATTCCCAACTGACAAATGGTCAAAGGATATTATCATGCATTTTTCCAAAGAAATCAAAGCTATCTATAATCATATGAATAAATGCTCTAAACCACTCTCAATTAGAGAAAGGCAAATTAAAGCAACTCTGAGGTACCACCTTACATCTGTCAGAAATGACAAATACTGGAGGAGATAAGGGTAAACATTAATGAGTTGTTGGTGGAGTAGTGAATTGGTCCAACCATTCTGGAGAAAAATCTGAAATTATGCCGAAAGGGCTATAAAATTGTGCAAAACCCTTTGACCAGAAATACTACCACTATGTCTGTATCCCAAAGAGATCAAGGAAAAAATGAAAGGACCTATCTATATGAAACTATTTAGAGCAGCTCTTTTTGTGGTGGCAGATTTGCATAGCTCATTAGTTTTTCTCGGGTTCAGTATGAAGCTCTTAGTGGCCATCTTCTCCTCTAAAAAATGGTATCATAGGAGGAAATCACCTCCTAGTGGGCAGCCAAGACTGACTCAAGGAACCCAGGAACTCTCTCACTCATGAATGTCCACTAAGACTGGAAAAATCCATCTCTCAGAATGTCAAGTTGCTAATCAAAGATGCAGAAGAAGGTGGTCCAAGAAGTCAGCAAACCTACATTGATTGATACTGCTATGTGCACCCTAAGAGCCAAAGAGAGTGAGAATAATGTGTCCTATAAAAAGAGAAACAAGAAGCATATCTTCTCATCCTGTTGAGGGTGGACAAAGAAGAATTTGTCCTCAAGACACGCAGTGACCCATCTTCTTGGCACATTGATCCTAGGCACAGGAATCAAGAAAGATTAACTAGATCCTCTCAGCAAAAAGCAGCACATATCCCTTTGTAAGAGGCTGATGTATCTGTCCAATTCCAAGGTTCATCCTGTTACATCGCTTAAAATAAATGTTTATAATTCTTAGCATTCTCAGCACCCTTTTTCTACTACTCCAGTATGGTGCCAAGTTGGCATATTTCAACCTAATATTTTTCATCTTGTTCTTTGCCTTCCAAGCCTATAACAAACACAGTGCCTTGAAAATAGTCAGCTTTTAATCATTGCTTGTGGAAGCAAGGAGTATTATAAAAGATGATTTCTTGTTTTATAATTTAAAAGAATACTATGGAGTTATGAAAGAGCAGAATCTTAAAAACATTACTTAAATTAATTTCTTTGAGTGTACTGAAATCAGATTGCTTGAATGAAAAATGGAACTCTATGCTCCTCTATTGAAACGGTATACTGAAAGAAATGACAAGTTCTGAACCATTGAAGTCAGGAAACCACCATCGAAAATTCCAGGCAATATGATGGTTCAAGTTTGCACTGTCTCAATATCCCCAAGAAGGGAAGATGGTACAGTTGGACAAGGAAAAAAAGTTCAACAATTTTAAAAAATACGTATGAATTTTACTTTGGTTCCAAAGTTCACATCTGGATTTTTCTTCTCTGATGATTTTTTAAAGGACATTTTAACCAAAATAACCAGGAATAACATGCTAATTGGGGAATGGGGGAAGAAGGCAACACCAAACTATAGTAAGAAATTATCCTTTCTGAATGAGAGAGCTTTACAATTTACAATGTAAGTTTCCTGTTGGCCTGTTTCTTGATAAATTTAAATTTACAATTATCTGTGATAAAATATTAAGCACGTGCCATGTAGGCTAACAGTAAGTTTTATAAGATCTGTGATATTCAGATATCTTTTGTAACAAGTTTACATCTGAGATTTAAACAGTGATTCAGGTTTATCATATTTCATTACCTAGGATTTTCAATGATCTTTGGGACATGCAAGGATTGGCTGGCTTCATGTAATGATGATGTTCCTCCTCTGACAAAGACAGACTTATTGAAATTTTGGAAAGGGTTTTATAGCTGGAAGGACCTTAGTGATCATCTTGGAAACTAAGACCTAAGGAGATGAAGTGATAGATTCATATTCAGTTTACCTACTTTAAATTTAGGGGGTTTTGAAGCAGAGTTATACAGTAGCAAAAGCATCAGACTCTGGAGTGAGGAGAAATATATGTTGAAATTATTATTCTTGACATCACACCCAAGCAAAATAAGACACCGTTCCCCCCAGATTACCATGATGCTACCTACCTACCTCCAGAGGAAGAGGGCCATTTGGTAGCTTCCTTTATAAAGTAATTATCACTCAGGGCTAGATGCTAAGATTTTTTTTTCACACTTGAAATTCTAGAAACCTTATTACTAGAACCTGAGAAGTACCCTTACAACAAAAAAGCAAATGTTTTCAGAGAAGGGGGTGAAAGAGGACTTGGTATCAGCCTCTACCTCCTTCTATTTATCCCCTGTCCCCCAAAACCCCAAGGTTTATGTTAGAAATGAGAGGGATACTAGGGATTATCTAGTCAAATTGATTCTGATTTTATAGATAAACTGAGATCCCCAAAAAAGGAAAATTACTTACTCAAGGTCTCAGAGGAATTGAGGCTGAATTAAATTAGAGTCAAATGGAGCACAAATCTTAGCACTAGGAGGAACCTGAGAGACTACCTTGTCTAACTCCTTCATTTTATAGAAGAGGAGATAGAAGAGTTAGTGTCTGAGCAAATACAGTTCTCCTGCCTCCTAGTCCTGACAGCTGTAGAAATTTTGCCTCAGTTTAGTGGATGGGGCTAAGGGGTAGAGGCGGGATGGGAGTAGAAGAGGAGAAGTGGGTTATTTACAGTAGTTGTGCCTGGACTCGAGATAAATAACTAAGCAAGGAGGTAAGCTCCTAGGTCACTTTGGGCTTATTGCTCCCAAGCTTACAGACTTATCCCCTTTATCCTCGGGGAAAATATAAGCAATTGGGAGGAAAAAGCTTCTAGGATAAGAGAAGCCCAAGAGTTAAGGGATGGAGAGCACAGAGTCTGAATCCCACCTCGGTCCTTCCTTGAGCTTTTCTTCATGAGAGGAAGTTAACTGTTCTGAGGAGCCAAAATGAAAATCTATAGGGCTGGAAAAATATTTCCTTCTTTCTGGAGTGACCCAGTCCCTGTTTCCTTCAGGGCCTGCCATCCCTGAAATGCTGCCCTCCCTCTTTTCACCACTGACAGTTTCACTTGCAACTTGTCCCTTGTGCCTAGAGCCTTGGGAGTTCCAGTTATATGTGGGATTACCATTGGGCTTCCACCTCTCTGCAAGTGGCAAAATGTGTTGTAACATGTCTCTGCTGATTTGTTAGCAATAACAGGACTGACATAATAGATGAGGAGAATTCAATTCTGTCCCAAAGAAAGAAACATCCTGACTCTGCTCTTACCATCTTGTCATCACTTCCTGGCCACCATTGCCCTGGAGACCACTACTATCACATTACCATGAGACTCTACCTTGCCTTCTCCTTTGTCAGCTGTGCTTTCAGTCTTGGGCTTTGGGGCAAATTTTTTACCCTGGGTCATGGTGCTTAACGTTTTGCCTATATGCAGAAGCTCCTCTGGCCAGACTTGGCCTTTCTTAGACTATACAATGCTTGGCTGTCCCTGCATTTTTACTTGGGGATTAAGGAATATTCTCCATATTTCTAATCTCTACCTATCAAACCTTACAATGCCACTTCTTCCACAAAACTGTCCCTTATTTTCCACTCACCAATGTCATCTCTTTCCAACTTCTATAGAACTTTGTACTTCTAAGGCAGCTAGATAGTAAAGTGACAAGGTACTGGACCTGGAGTCAAGAAGTCCTGAGTTAAAATTCAGTCTCAAGTTCTTAAATAATTATATGAGCCTGGACAAGTTACTTAATTTTTGTCTGCCTAAGTTTCCTGATCTGTGAAATGGGGATAAAAATGGCGCCTACATTTCAGGGTTTTTGTGAGGATAAAATGGATTTTTATGAAGTGTTTTACAATCCTTTGAGCACTATAAATACTAGTCACTATCATTATTATTACTATCATTAATATATCTCTTGTGGCATATCTCATGCACCATTTGTATTACAGGGTTGTTGTTTTTTTTTTAATAGTTGTCTTACTTTCCTTACCAGATAATAAATTTCTTGTCTTAGTTATGTTCATATCTCCCCAACTAGCGTACAGTGCCAAAGCACAGTGCTTGGTGTAATTAATTAATTTGCCTACTGTAATGAGAAATAACCAGAAGTAATCCCTGGAACTCCTATAATTTTTGTAAGACAACTGTCTTCAAATGAAACATGCCAAATTTCAGTTCCCAATAGATTTCTCATATCTGTTTTGATTAGACCTGAAACTTAATGGTGTAGGGAACTCCTAGTGAGGAAATACTCTCTACTAATTCTTAACTCTGAGGCCAGTTCAAATCTATCATGCCTATAGTATCTTTCAAAATTATATTTTAAAATTTTAAGTGATATTACATATACTTACACACATATGTATGTATACACACAAGCACATATTTGGGAGAAGGGGAGGGGAGGAGGGAGAGAGAGGTTTGATTGAAATGGGTAATGGCTATTGTGGATGTAGATGAACTTTTCCGTCGTAATTTATAGTTTTAGAGAATGGCCTAAGATGCTGAGAGGTTAAGTTAATTTCTCATGTAAACAGAGCTAGTGTATGTCAAAGGCAGTACTTGATTCTAGATTTTCCTCAGTCTAAGACCAGCTGTCTATCCATTGTGTATAGAAGAGAGCTAAAATCTAGCCTGTAGGAAATATGACACTGGAAATATTCAAACTTCCTCCAAAGTATTCTGAATTAATTTATTTCCTAGTATTTCAAGTGCTAAGTCCAGGCGGTTATAGAATATAAACCTCCCAAAAGATAAGGAGATCAGACTATAGGGTAATGGTTTCTATAGCTAATGAAGCCAGATGCTCTTTCTTTCCAGTTTGACATGTAGATGTGTTTTCCATAATAGCATGGCATCTAATCTTCTTGTCTCTTTGATATAAATGCACTCACAGGGTTTCACTACATGACTACATGGGGTAGTTTTACGGTTAGATGCAAAAAAATGAATTTCACATGGCTATGTGACCAGTATACTGTAGGCGGTTGCAAAGACTGAATGCTAACAAACACTGCATAGTTCAAATGCCAAGTAACTTCCTTTGTGTATGGAACTAGGTGAATAATTATTGCAAATGATACCAAATGCTGAAAGACATTTTCTCTAAGAAAATGACAAATGATTTGATCAAAACCTATGTAACTGCTGTATTTAAGTAGTTTGGTAACATATTCAAGAATATTTGGAGGTGGGGGGAAAGAAGAGTTTCAGTTACATTTATATGGTTTTTGGAAATAATATTTCTCAGAATTTTTATCATGAATTTTTGCTCTTCAGATAATTTTTATAACCTATAACAAAAATATACATATGTATATGCATAGATCTATCATCATCTATGAGATATCTAGTATTTGGATAAATAACAAGTTAAAATTTGCACATGTAATATACATGTACTATATCAAGGTAGGAAATCTTTTTGTATAGATCTGATGAAAGTCTGTCTTTTGTCTGACTATCCTCACTGCATTCAAAAAGGCTGATCACCAGAAGGTTGGTCACCAGGTGATGAATTACTTTGGCCATAGAAACTCACAACCAATGTGTTTTACACCCCGGAGGGACTGTGGAGAGAATACTTTTACTGACAAAATCATCTCCATTTGAAGCAGTGAAGAAGTAAGCACAGGGTTGGAAGAAACTGTCAGTAATCATCACTGCATATCCAATACTACTGCAATGCAGAGGCTTCTCTGCTGGCCAGTTTGAATACAGGGGAAATCACAGTTAACATGAATATTCTCAAGTTCCTTTGCTTTCATGTTAGTATACATATATATATATACATACATATACATATATATGTATGCATATGTATATATTATGATTAAAAAAGTTGCTAAATTATCCCTGTCCTACTTCATTAACAGAAGTTACTATATGAATTAATGTAGTTTGGTAATATTATACTAATACTTGGCATATATTCCAAAATGGACATATACAACAATTGCCAATAAAACTCTTAGTGGCATTTTAGGCCACTGTTTCATAAGATGAGTATTGTTTCTGTGATATCATGAACAAATGATATTTTCTCTATGTTTTCCTAGAGAATTTTCAATAAAAGGGAACATTATTCTTCCCCCTCCCCCACTTTTCCTTCTTTTACAGTGGGGTTGTAGGAGATCTGTCCCTCTGATTTCATAGAGAACTATTTAATTAAAATAGATTGTGAGGTCTTTAAGGGCAGAGACTATTTTTGCCCTTTTCTGGTGTCCCCGGAATTTAGTACAGTATGTGGCACATGAAAGGTGTTTAGTGAGAGTTATCCAAGGCACTGAGAGAGGAAGGGAGCTGCCTTTACTTAGACAGTTAGTAGGTGTGAAAGGGAGGATTGAAACCATGTGTTCCTGACTTGAAAAGCAGCTACAACCCCGTTCATAGACTCTTATAGCTAGAAAGCACCTCAGAGGTAATCTAAAACAACAACTATGACAACAAACAACAATAGCACAACCCCTCTGATCCTGGAGGTAAGGAAACTAAGGCTAGAGAATCCAGACTAAAAAAAACATGTCTCCATACACTTTAGTCCAATATCATAGAAGTGAAAAAATAGCACTGGAAATAGCTTGTACCAGACAAGATGGTGATAAAGTGTTTTATCTAGAGGAGTAAAAGTAATTTCCTATAGTTCTGCTGAAAAAATTATACTACAATCCAATTATTATTTTTAAAGGATTTTTTATAGTCTGATACTTTTCTTATTTTTCCTTAACTCAGTTGAGCATGCTCATATGAGTAATTTTCATGATGTCTTCTGTCCCCAAAATGTAATGTTATCACTCAAAGTACTGTAGTTCAGGAATAGTAGTACTCATTTTGAGGTACTCTCTGTATGCTTAGGGGATAGATATGAGACTGTGATACATACTCATCCAAGCATTTTAGAATAATTAGTTTTTTCATTCATCTCAGTGACCAGTTTCCACACAAACAACTGGTTCATTCTGGCAGGTGATCCAATTTAGTCATTAAACAGACTGAGAATATCAAATTGAGCTGTTTTCCATCTGGTGTTGTTTAGACACAGCCTTAGAAATGATTAAACATGTTTAGCTTAAAACATTACTTTTAAGGTATAACTCTCACTCTACATGCTTCAGGAATGATTCAAAGTGGGGGAATTTAAAATGAGTAATCCATTCAATAAAGAAAAAATCAGTGTAATGCTGAAAGTAATAAAACATAGGACAATTAGATGAGCTATAGTAAATTTTAAAGATATCTTCATAGAAACATAGGAGTTAGAGGAGGATCTTCTGGAAGTCATCTAGTCCTATCTCCTATTCTTCTACCCTCAATGTTGGCCTACTTTCTAGTTCTTAATTATTTTTTGCCCTTTATAATCTGGTGAAGCCTAAGGATCCCTTATCATAATAATGTTTTAAAATGCATAAACAAAATACAAACTAAGCAAATTATGTTAAAATATTGATCAAAAATATACTTTTCTTTAGAGTTCATAAACACCCAGATTAAGAACTTTTGCTCTAGAACATAGATTCATCCAGCCTCTGTTTGAAAAACTTCAGCAATATGGAACTCAGTACCCATTCCATCCCTCACCCCCCACCCCTAGTCCTAAAGCAGCCTATTTATTTTGAAGCATTCTCATTGTTAAAATGTTTCTACCTATACAGAGCCAGGACCTACTTATACATCTAATCATTTCGATAATTTCAGTCCTCTAGAGCTACACAGAAAATGTTCTATCCCTCTTTATATAACAACAGTTCAGATATTCAAATGCAACTCTAATGTTTACACAAGTATTTTCTCCTCTGGGTAAAACATCCTGTACTCCATGAAACCTGGTTTCCAGGACTCTCAACAATCTTGTTTCCCTTCTTTGAATTAGCTATACTGTATATTATTATTTGCTTATTAACTTGTCTGTGCAGATGAATGATTAGTTTGAATATTTGAACTTTCTTTTCATTAGCTGTTTGAAAAAAAGTGGTTTGAAAAGTTTTTTTAGTACAAAATAATTCTTATGTAAAGAAATTTTATATAGCTAAATGTTCAATAGTTATTAGCAACAATACAACAAAATTTCACTGATAAAATTAATGTCCATACTGTCTTCTTATCTCCTCTTAAAATAATCTGAAATGGGTTATGAGTAATTTTTAATTAAAAACTGTATCAAGGGTAATAGTTTGAAATCTTCTTGGTCATATCTTTAATTGTAAGACTAGAACAGTCCTCAAATGTGGCTATTTTCCAATTCATAAAGATAGTAAAAGCTAAGATAGTATTGGTAGAAATGTTTACATATAGTAGATAGATTTATTGTTCATATGTGCTTTATGTCGCATAGTTGTTAACTTAAAAAAATAAAGGCAGGGGTTTTTGCTTGAGAAAAAAACACCTACGTTAGGACTATAAGACTTTGGGGAAAAAAGCTTTTTGTTGAGCTGTGGTTTTACTTAACAAGTTTTGACATTCTAAGGGTATGTTCATGTAAATATGCAATGGAAAGACAGGACATGGTTAAATATTAGCCTAGGATAACACCCAGAAGCCTACTTTCACATTTTGAAACAAGATGTCACACTTTAAGATTTGTAGTGTAGTGTTTCCTCACAATAACCCTGGGAGGTAGCTCCTATCATTATTTCCATTTTCCAGATTAAAAACATCAAGGCAGACAAATGTTAAATGAGTTGACCAGGACCCTCAGCTGCTAAATGTCTGAGACCAGATGACTCCAGGTCAACTACTCTATTCACGGCAGCACCTAGTTGCTGAAAATCTAGATCAGAAGTCTACCTCAACAAAGGCAAAGATAAATTAAGTGAATTTCTTCTCAATAACATCCAGGTTTAAAAGCTAATTAAGTGAAAATAGATTCCTTATGGAAGGAATTTTTTTTACTATTTGGTTTTCGAATTAGTCTTTTGTTATAGCAGGATAATTCCTGTCTAGATCATCTTTTACTTACTCCTCTAGAGGTATAAAAAATTCTCCATATGAACATAAAATCTAATTCATATTACCAGTCATTCGATAAACAGGGAGGCAATGTTCCTGGCACTATGTGGAATTCACAGATGTATAAGTTATGTCCTTATACGTAAGTCCTTTAGAAATGATTACTCTAATGGGAGGTTAGTGAAAATGGCAGTAGGAGGACAAGGCTTTCCAAACCTATGATTTGATTGATCCAGGTGATTCCTGGTGTGGAACCTCACTCTGATAAAATAGGTCAGCAAGGCAATCTGAAATGGATAATCCTGAAGAGTTATTTCTGTGGGGCATGGAGAGATTAAGGGGTTTGCCCATAGCTGAACAGCTAGTAGGTGAATAAATCAGAATTGAACCAAAGTCCTCTTGACTTCAAGGCCAGCCATCTGGACATCTAGACAAGCTGCTTCTCTTCTATAAAGTTAAAAATGTGTATTCAAACTATACTACAAGATAGTATCTGGTAATTGTCATGGGAATAGTAATGAAATAAATTCTAGGGACTTTGAGCTAGTCCTTATAAAATGGATATTCTTTTAATAGAGGGAGATAGTGAGGAAGGCTTTCCAAGTACAGGAAACAGCATGAGTAAAATCATGGAAAATGCAAACACCAGGAAGTCTTCACTTCTTCCCTCCAGGTTTCCAGTGATGGAGTCATCACTCCTAAGTTTGCATTTATTTTACACAATACTAAACTCTTAGGTACAATGACATTGTGCCTTTTCTAGTTTTCCATGAAAGGACGTTTCACATACAAGAATGATAGTGCAGGTTTGGCATTTTTAGTTGTTTGAAGAAAGAAAAGACAGGTTTAGTAATTGAAAGCCTGTCACTGAAAAGCTTCCTGCAAAGGGTTCATGTCACTTTTTGCAGTTTTATTGCTCAGGATCTGTTAGCATTTTTATTATAAAACTCCATTTTCCATGGTTTCAGTAAAAATTTACTCCAGGCTGAAACTTGGTATACCAGATATCAGCTCTGGAGCAATGGTTGTTTTACCAATTTTCCAGAAGATTGATTTAGATTGTTTTATGTTGTATGACTGTAAAAGAACAAAACAGAAAAAAGGATTTGCTAGTTTTATATTTCTTTGTTTTGTCTGTATATTTTAACTCTTTCACTTCTGCCATTTCCTAAAGCTTCATTGAATTACAGGTAGCAGAAATTATGCATTTCAATATCAAATCATATTAGAACTGACAGAAAGATTCATTTTACAATTCTCTATGCATTAAAAATAATATTATTAACACTGAACTTAGGAAGTTTTCTATATTCCATCATCTCTAGACCATATAAAGATAGATACTCAATCTGTAGTTTCACTGATGTTGACATTGTCTCTAAAATGCAGATTTAAACCCATTAATGACTGCCCAGACTGTGCAACTCTTGTCTATGTCCTCCGATGAGTTCAATACAGGGATACGTGCAGCATCTTGGTGGCCTGACTGTTGGTCAATCAGTCAAGAAGACTTTAACTAAATGGCTTCTACAAGTCGGGCACTGTGCTAAGATTTGTGGCCATTAAAGAAAACAAAAACAGTTTCTGCTCTTCAAAGAGTTTACAATCTTACCTTCTCATTGTCTGCTGACATGAGAATACCATTGTAGTGCACTTTTACCACATGACTAGGAGATTTTTTTTTTAAAAAAAAGCATATATTTCTACATGCTTTCCTTGAATTCTTCTTTCTGATTCCTTATTTGTTGTGAGGTTCAGCCTTGTTCAAATCCATCATGTGACTCTATATTGCCATACAGTGATACTCAGTTTTAATTATTTGGAGGCTAAAAATATCCGAGAACTCAAAACCACACTAGCCACAGAAAAACAAACTTAAACTATGGAGGGCAGATCATGAACAGGGAATTAAAAGGAGAAAAAGAAAATGTGATCAGGGTCCTGTGATCAGGGTCGGAGTTGAGTGAAGACATAAGGAACAAAGGAGTAGGATCAGGCCATTTCAATTATATCTGACTAGTGCTGATCTCATTCCTTTTCTTTCCTCACCTCATTTTATTTTGTAAAGAATGGGGTGTAGAGCAAAGAGAAGAAAAATTATAAGAGGATGTAATGGAGGGAAGGATACAATTAACAATCATAACTGTGAATGGTGATTGGATGAACTCATTCAAACAATAGAAAAAGATCTCAAATTCTAACAATATGTTGTTTACAAGAAAAACAGCTGAAAAAACTTCACAGAGTTAAAATGAAAGATTGGAACAGAATATATTATGCTGCAGGTGAATCATTTCTTTTTTAAAATTTTAAAATAATATTTTATTTTTCCCCAATTGCATGTAAAGACAAATTTTAATACTCATTTTTTAAAAAAAATTGTTCCAAATTTTCTTTCTCTCTCCCTCCCTCACCTCCCCCCTCCTAGAGACAGTAAGCAAATTGAAATAGGTTATACATGTTCAATCATACAAAACATATGTTGTAAAAGATGACATAGACCCAAAGGAAAAAAAAAGCACAAATTAAAATATAAAAAGTGAAAAATAGTTTGCTCTTATCTGCATTCAGACTCCATCAGTTCTTTCTCTGGAGGTAGATAGCATTTTTTATCATAGGTCCTTCCCCTTGAATCACTTCTTAAAGAGGGCTATTCACTGAATGGGCTTTACCTCACTTAAACTGAGCACCTGAAAAAGCCTTAGCCTGAAAGGGCCAGTGTCTCCCATTGCATCCTGGGCAATCTCCAGTCGTCCTGATGTATATCAGTCCACTGGACCAAGATGGCTCTGGAGGAGAAAGTAAGGTTTGATGACCTTGCACAGCCCTCCCTCACTCAAATCAATATCAACTGCAAGTCGCGTCATCATTTTCCTGATGTCATGTTCCTCTTTAAAAATAAAGGACAAACACAACAACCTGGATCATTGTATTGCTGAGAATAGCTAAGTCATCACAGTTGATCATTGTACAGTATAGCTGTTGCTGTGTTTAATGTTCTGGTTCTGCTCACTTCACTTTGCATCAGCTCATATAAGTCTTTCAAAGCTTTTCTGTAATCAGCCTGCTCATCATTTCATATAGCACAATAATATTCCATTCCAATGCATGTGAATCTCAAAAAAAAGGTGACAATAATGCTCTGAGACAGGACAACAGTAAAAACAGACAATGAAAAGAGATAGGCAGAGAAGCTATTTTATATGTAAACGTAAAAAATTAAATAGAATAATACATATATATATATATATATATATTTGTGTGTATATAAACACATACACACAAAATGAGTGACAGTTCATCTGTGGTGCTAATCTGATCGAAGATCTTTCCCACCTATTCCATAGGTCTCAGTTGGAGCTAGTTAAAGGAAGCTTGATTAGGAGAGGCTTGCTTGTAGGCAGGTCCACACCCTTTTTGCTATTTGGTGCTAAGCCCCAGGCCTACACAGGGTATATATACTCTGTGGGTAACCATTAAGCTTAGACTACAGAGTTGCAGAGACTAGAGAACCTCATGGAGTGAAGACTAGAGAACTGCGGAGAGTGTAGACTAGGGAGCTGCAGAGTCGAGAGAACTGCAAAGAAGAGAGAACTGCGAGAACAAGAGAGAACTGGTAGGGCTCTGAGAACTGTGGGAGGAGAGGACACAGGCAAGCAGACAGTTAGGATTCATAAGTGAGTGGTTATGGGAAGGGCCTATCAGAGGGGAAGGTTACAGGATGGCTTGGCTCTTTGCTGTGATACTGTGTTTTAATCTCCTTGCTGTTACATTGAGGTGGACTTACTGGTTTTGGAAAACAATTACTGCTATGTCGAATTGGGGTTATTGGTTATGGGATTCGATCCTCTGGTGTCTGAATAAATGTTTTACCTCTTTGGCCTTCTATACAGAGAGTCTCTTATATTTTGCGATTCTGAACTATACAGGCATATTCGTGGTCACCAATGATATCCTGAATCTTGCCTTACTGATGCATCATCTAGTTACTAAAAGGAAAAGCTAATCAAAACTTAGAGAGAAATAGCAAAATAGTTGGGGCTTTTAACTAAAATGGCTGCCTGAATGGCACCCAGCTCCCCACACACTTATTCCAACAAAGACCTAAAATTTGCACCAGACTGAATAATGGTCAAGAAATCCAATGAGAAATTACAGTAAGTTGTTCCTTCCACCATGTAAGTGAAGAGTCATCCAGACACCCAAATGGGAGAGGGGATCATTAGCAAATCCTGCCCCAGGACATGCAAAAAATCAGTAGCCTCAGAGTAGGACCAGAAATGAGGTAGAGACACTTCTGTGTCCTTGGGTAGATAGAGTAGAAGACTCCCAAGAGAAAGCCACAGTGTTGGAAGTTGGAGTTGGAAACCTCAGGGCATTGTTGCAATGAGATCAAATCAGAATTGGATAGTCCCAGGCATTCAGGGACTCTGTGGTCTCTAGATGATATAAAAGTTCCTGAAGAACCAGCACTCTGAGCCTCAGAAATCCATGAAAGCCTAAAATTGGGAAGTGGAGAATAACCTGAGTACCTGGGGCACTTAGAGTGAGACCTAGCAGGTCCACTATGATAACCAAACATATGGCACAGACTTGGGGTGTGGGGTTACAGAGCCTGACTCTGGTGTAATGCTTCAGTTCAGGAACTCAGGCTGAAGAGATAAGTAAAACCAAGAAGACATTAACCAGTATTGAATCAAATCAGAACAAAACAAACAAAAATCATCACAGACCTATAGATATCCAAAAATTCAGCTTAGGAGACAGTAATAGAAACAATTGCAAGACAAAAGGAAAAGTGGAAAAATAAAGGTTTCCCTATAGAGAGGAAAGAGAACTTTCATGAAATGAATGGCTTTCAAGGATTCCTTAAAAAAAAAAAAGACCAGGGCTAAGTAAAAACTGAAACGAAAACATGATCCTTTCAGAGTGCTTTCCCTTAAGGCTATTTTCCAACTGTTCTGTATTTATCTTGTATCTACCGATTCAATGATACATAATTTCTCTTATTAAAATGTAACCTCTTTGAGGGCAGGGCCTATTTTAGCCTTTTCTCTTTGTATTTTTGATATTTTCTGCATTTATCATGAGGCTAGACACATAGAAAGTGTTTGATAAGTCCATCCTGATGAGTTCATTTAAGGCAGGAGTATTGTGTGGTGGTTGTTAAGTTACGTTTTGATAGTCACTTAAGTGATTACACAGTGAAATATATAAAGGTCTTATTACATCAACATTATGCTATGTTGTGACATAGATTATTGTCCCACCAAAAACATTAAAATAAGATACCTTTAGATTCACTAGTTACCTGTATGATAGTCATTAGCTTATTAAAGCAGTTAAAGAAGAAAAGTGGATTCAAATACGTATAGAATGCTTTATTTTCCAAATGAATGACACACTCAGAATATCACAGTAGTCTTATTAAAATCCATTTCATTTTAAATGTTGACTTAAAATTCAATTAGACTCATTGAATATTCAGATAAATTTTACAAGAAAGGGGTACAGTATTTGAATGAATTTTTCTAGGAGATTTTCACCAGGATTTTTGATTTTACACAGCATGAATCCTCAATACGGATTTGTGTAATTGAGGAACCATTTAAAACTAGTGGTTTATTAAAGGAAATGATCTTCTTCTCTGGAATTAAGTAATAGCTAATAGAATTCTACTCTTTGGTCATTGCTTCTTATGTGCTGCATGATTAAATCCTCTAGAGCTCGAACTTTTGAACCATTCAATCACCTCACCAATGGGTGCCCTAAACTTAAAGGCTGAGGAAGCAGAGCATTCTAATTAGAGGCTTAGCCCATTAGCCCTTTTTCATTCTGGGATGTTTGAGGAATCCCCCTTCAGTTATTCAGTATGCTTATTTCTCCCCTTCAAGGGTTCATGAAATTCTCTTATGCAACAGAATGAAAATTTGTACTCTATGCAAAAAGAGACCACATCCAGAAGAATTTTTCCTATTTCCTTAGTGGTGACCATTTTTATATAGATTTATTTTGAAGACTTGGAAAATACTTATTAAAATTTAAGCCGATATAATAATTCAATTTTTCTTTCTTTTTTTAACTTTAACAGCTGAAAGAAGCTAGAAAAGTAAAACTGCATGAAAAAAGGGATCTGCCATAATGTAATTTTAAAAAGTATATGCAACTATGTGTATATATATATATATATATATATATATATATATGTAATTTGTATTTCATCAACAAGCATTTTTATTAAGCTCTTATGTGCTAGCACTTAGCACAGTGCTGGTAGCAGTTTGTTTGTCAGTGTGGTTCAAGCACCTTATACAGAGTAGGTGCTTAGTAAATGTTGGTGGAATCCCTTTTCCTCTCTATCTTCTGGCTTCCCTGACTTGCTTGAAGTCTCAGCTAAAATACCACCTCCTATAAGTAGCCTTTCCTGATTTTCTTTAATGCTAGGGCCTTCTGTCTGTTGATTATTTCTTATTTATCTTGTACATGTCCTGTTTATTTTTAGTTGGATGTCAATTGTTTGCCCCATAGACTGAGCCCAGGAACTCCTCTTGCCTATCTTTAGATCCCTAGGGTTTATCATAGTGTCTTGCATATCATATGATTTTTATGATCCTAACTACCTATTGAATATCTGTTATGTTCAAGAAAGTCATATTAGATGACATATCCTCATTTAGGGAAAAATAATATTCTTTTACACAATTTGGTTATTTCTGATATTGAGGTGATCATATGAATTAAGATTTAAGAGTATAAGTGTAGTAATTTTCTTTAATTTCACGAAAAATCTCAGAGTTGGGATTGCCATTAGAGACCCTCTCATCTACGTGCTGTTTGAACAAGAATCTCTTTTGTCATATATTTTGACAAGTGGCGATTTAGTCTTCGATTGAAAATATGTAGTTAAGGGGATCTCTGTTACCTCTTGAAGTAGCCAATGCCACTTTTGCATGGCTTCAATTAGGAGAAACTTTTTTCCTGCCATTAAACCCAATCCTGCAACTTCCATAATTTGTTTCTTATTCTCTGGACCTAATGGAACAAGTCCAATATTTTTTCCACATGACATTGCTACAAATAATTAAATACAACCACTCTATCGACCTAAATCTTTTCTTTCCTGCCTATTCATACCCATCTCCTTCAACTGATCCTTCTCTGACATTGTCTTTAGGCCTCTCTTCATTTTGGTTGCCCAGGTATGAACTAACTCCAGTTTTTCATTTGTAAAATGTGGTGCTAAGAACTGAACATAAAATTTTGGTCATGGAATGAACAAAGCAAAGTACAATGAATCATCACCTCCCTAATTATGGGTATTCCCCTCTCTTAATTTAGTTTAAGATACTATGGCTTTTTTATTTTATTGCAATGACACATAGTTGCACTCATAGTATACTAACATCTACAAAATCTTTTCCATAGGAACTTCTTTCTAGCCACATCTACCCCTTTCTTATACTTTGAAAGTGATTTTTTTTAAAAAAGAGAAATTTCATTTATGGCTACTGATTTTCATCTTATTAGATTTGACCCATAGTTTTGATCTGTTAAGATCTATTTGAATCCTAACTGTCATGTATGTGGTTAGCTCTCCATACAGATTTTGTGTCATTTTCAATTTTGACAAGATTTACATCTATTCCTTTTTGTATTGTTTGTTGTTGAAATATTTTTTCCTTGACAAGTTCTTTTTAAAAAAATGTTTGTAGTTTTCAGCATTCACTTCTATAAGATTTTGAGTTTTAAATTTTCTCCCCCTTCCTCCTTACCCCCCTCCCCAAGATGGAGTGCAGTCTGATATAGGTTCTACATATACATTCATATTAAACATATTTTCAGATTAGTCATGTTGTATAGAAGAATGAGAACCACAAGAAATGAGAAACAAAACAAAAAATAACAACAAAAAAGAGAGCAAATAATATGCTTCCATCTGCATTCAGACTCCAAAGTTTTTTTTCTGGATGTGGATAGCATTTTCCATCTTGAGTCTTTTGGAGTTGTCTTGCATTTTCTAGAAGAGCTAAATCTATCAAAGTTAGGCATTGAAAAATATGAGTGTTACTGTGTACAATGTTCTCCTGGTTCTGCTTACTTCACTCAGCATTAGTTCATATAAGTCTTTCCAGGTTTTTCTGAAGTTCTCCCGCTCATGATTTCTTATAGCACAATAGTATTCCTTTACATTCATATACCATAACAGGTTCAGCCATTCCCCAGCTGACTGGCATCCCCTCAATTTCCAGTTCTTTGCCACCACAAAAGAGCTGGTTTTCCTGAAATCTTGATCAACCGCAGATAGATAGATGGATAGATAGATAGATATAGATATGGATATGTATTTTTACATTCCCTTGATCTACCAGTTTATTAACCCCACCCAAGCAACAACAACAGAATTGAACTTTGGCATGATCTGTTCATGATAAAGCCCTACTAATTCCCTTTTTAATCACTTTTTTCCTATATTGGTCACAAACTACCCCTTAATAATATAAGTGAGAATTTTTCCAGGAATCAATACTTACTGGATTTCAGTTTTCAGGTTCTACTTTCTTCCTTTTAAAAAAATAGAGATGTTTATGCCAATTTAGTCCTGTGATACCTGTCTCATTCTCCTAATACAAGTTAAGCAGTCACACCTGCCAATATATGTTAAGTAGAAATAAATGTCTTATATTCTGCTTCTTTAAATCATAGTGTAAGAAAGTTGATTTTGTAAAGGTGTCTAATCCAAGCTGAGTAGAAGCATTATATCATATATTTTATTTCACACACACACAAACACACAGAGAGAGAGAGAGAGAGAGAGAGAGAGAGAGAGAGAGAGAGAGAGAGACAAAGCGACAGAGACAGAGAGACAGACAGTTCCCTTGATTAACTTGAGGGAAGATATCCAGATTTCATTAGCATAAATAATGCTTCATGGTCAGCAAAGAAACATTGTACAAATGTCTGAATTATGCAGGTTTGCTTACAGAAACAGAGGAGTTTATAATGGCATCTAGGAGTAAGCTATGGCCACCAGAGATTATAGAAAAGATATTCTTAAATTAGTAACATCTGATACAGAATTCTATTTCATTTGAACTTGTGTTAAAAAATAGGAGCTCCTAGGAAGAGCTTAGATTTGTTGGTTAATAAAGATTATGCAATGAAATGGTAGAAAGTGTGCATCCCTTGGATAACTAGGCATAAATGATTAAATGTCTTAGAATTTGTTACCAAAAATTTGCTATCCTTTTTAATCTAACAAACAACAAATACTTATATTAAAGATATGAATCCCAATACATCTTTGATTATTCAATAGTTTAGCTATATGTGAAACATAGAATCATTAAACATAAACAAAACATAGCTGTTGCCTACAACTGTCTAGATGTAACATTTATCTATACATCTATAAGAACATCCATAATTTCCAGACTATATGGAATGGAAAAAAATATTTGAGAATGGGAGGAGGTATGTGTCCTTCATGTTATTCTGCCTGCTACTGGAGTTATCCTGAATATGCTTTCCTTCTGATACTTTTAGTCAATTATAAAATGCAGTCATTTTATTCACCTAACCGACAGTTCATTTAACACTAAAAAAAGAATAATAGCAGGATAGTGACATCCTCAGGCTGTTTTTACCTGAAAACAATAAAAAAGATGAGAAAATGACTATTATAATAAAACTGTCATTCAGTTATTTTTCAATTGTGTTTGACTATGATCCCTTTTGGGGTTTCTTGGCAAAGACACTGGAGTGGTTTGCCATTTCCTTCTCCAGTTCATTTTACAGATAAGAAGCTGAGCCAAACAGGGTTAAATGACTTGCCCAGGGTCACATAGCTAGTGTCTGAGGCCAGATTTGAACTCAGGAATATGAGTCTTCCTGACTCCAGGCCTGGCTGTCTATATACTGCATCACTTTATAGTGATGATGATGATGATGATGATGATGATGTTTCTATCTAAAAACATTAAATATAAGATGGGAATGAAATGATAACAATAGTTATACTGATAGCAATAAATTACATGTGTATGCTGCCTTAAAGTTTGCAAAGCACTTTGTAGTACATTTGTTGAATTAAATTATTTCTAGTTATCAGTTCTATGAGTAATATCTTTGTCAGAAGTTTGTATTAAAAATAAACACATTGTACCTTTGAGTTCCTACTATATTCCACTGCAAATGTGAACTCATTTATAACATTATCATTATTATCAACAAGAAATGTGTTCAGTGGTTGTTCCTTAAGGCACTGTGCTAGGTGCTATTATGATATTGAATAAAAGCTGATATTTTTAAGGATCACAGGGAATGTATTTTTCTAGTCTGTTGTTATCACCTGTGCAATAAGTTAGTAACATCTGATACAGAATTCTATTTCGTTTGAACTTGTGTTAAAAAATGTTCTAGGAGTTCCTAGAAACCTATAAAAATTACCTGGATTTAACAGAAATGTAGTTCAAATGTGAGGGAGAAATAAATTGCTGAGTAGAGTGAATTACAAGGTATGATGTGTAGCTTATTTTACTTTAATAATGCTGTATGACTAATTTTTTTAACATTTCCTCTTTCCCACTCCCAGCTCTAAGGGACAATAGGATTGAGCTGGTTCGAGCTACATGGCATGAATTGAGTATCAGTGTCAGTGATGTGTCTCTCTCAGATGAAGGACAATACACCTGTTCTTTATTTACTATGCCTGTCAAAACTTCCAAGGCTTTTCTCACCGTACTAGGTAAGTGCAATTGACTAAGGATACCAAAGTAATATACCAGAAAAATGAGTACTGTCGTAGTTCAGACCTCACAAATCTGTAAAAATTATTTTGAGGACCATTTTCATGGATTTTTCCTTGTAGAGCTCAAACTCAGAGACCTGTTTTTTTCTTGTCTTTCATTTAATGTTCCTTCTATTTGATGGGCATCATTATTAGGAAGGGACAAGCTTCTGACTTATAAAACTGGTTAATAGGACTTTGCTCTTAAACAACTGTATTAAAAGGAGTGGGTAAACATCTCTACTCTTACTGTTGTGAAATACCACAACAGGGATCACATTTGAAAGCAAAAGTTTTTTTTTTTTTTAAATAAAGAGCCTCCCATTTTCCTGATGTATCCTCTTTAATTATATACTCTCCCAAACTTATTCTCCAGACTTGTTTCTTCTGCAGCGTACACTGTAAGTTGTATTTGCAGCTTGCTGCCTCTTTTATGCTTCATTCTCTAAATGTTGTGCTGTTTTCCCAAAGGTTAAAGTGACACAAAAAAGCAATCCATTCATAGAGATGCCTAGGAAATAAAGTTTCAGTGCTGGGTTCTCTCTGATTCCATGAATGTCACTTGCCCAATCAGCTGAAATTGCTACAGTTCATTGAAACACACCTGTGTACTGAACAAGTTATACGATTCTAAAGATTGATTTTTTTGTCCCTGAGGTTGCCTTCCTTTTTGGATAGATAAAGGCTGAATGTTGCATTTAAAGGGACTAATGCATGCTGTTCTTTTGGCTGGGAATATTAAAGTTAATCCAGCTAGAGAATTGGTTTTGTGCATAGGATATGAAATATGTTTCTTTTCGAGTCCCACTGAGACTATTTTACAAAAATCTTCAGAAGCTTGCCATTAAGGACAAAAAATACCCACTAAAAACGGAGTATTTCAGGATAACAACTGCCTAAGGTTAATGTATTTTTCTGTAGAGAGCCACCTTGAGATCCTAAGAATAGATGACTGAATTCAGCTTATTAAATGGTAGTAAGACATAGATGAAAAGGCAGTTTTCACTGTCAAGCCAAAAAGTAGAAAGAAAGAAGCATAACCAATACCTACTAATCAGTGTAGTTTGATATATTTTGCTTCTTTTCTAATGTTTGTTTTGTCCCCTTTCCTGCACCCAATGTGTAGGAGCTTTCCTACACCTTTTTTCATCTGTTTAGAACATATGATCCTTTAACAGCTTGGCTTCATCACCACTTTTGGAGGATGACATTTTCAAAATTCTCAATGATTTCCTTAAATGTTCATTGACTATTTAAAAAAATATTATGTGCTATCTTTGTAATCACATATTGAATATTGTTGTACATAAACCTTCTGACTAATCACAATTTTGCTTTGGCAATTTAATATATGGGTATCATGAAAGATGATGAACCTGTATAATTCAGAGGGAAAAAAGCATGACTGCATTTCTGGGGAAAACTACAGCAGGGTAAATTGGTCCTCAAGTGGGCCATTCGGTAGCACCTTTTTATGAAGAATAAGATAGCTCACTGAACTTTTAAAACTGAATTAGTGATTTAAACATGCATTTAGGAATATCCTGTTAGAACAAAATAAAAAATAATGACTATTCTGTGATTTCTTCTACTATGGATTTTTTTTATGTTATGTTTCCATTGAAAGGTTTGGTGACTTGTCCATTATCAGTCAGTCAAAAAACATATATTAATGGTCTGTATTACAAGCACTGTGCTAAGCAGTAGGGATACCAAGAAAAGTCAGCTCATCCTTGCTCTCAAGGAGCTCACAGTTTATTGGAGGAGACAACATGAAAACAACTATATACAGATAAGCTGTATACTGGGAAAACCAGAAATATCAATAGAAGGAAGGCACCAGAGACAGCTAGGTGGGGCAACTGATAGAGTGAAGGGTCTGGAGTCAGGAATACCAAACACTGACTAGCTGTACATCCCTGGACAAATCACTTACCCTCTGTTTACTTCCATTTCCTCAAGCATAAAATGAGGCTATAATAGAACCTACATATTATTGTGCAGATCAAATGAGATAATATTTATAACATAATAGATACAACAAATAATCATTCCCTTGTTCCCTCAAATTAAGCCAGATGGAGAAAGGCTTCCTATAGAAGATGTGATTGTAGGTGAAATTTGAAGGAAGCCAGGGGGGTGGAGATGAGAAGGGAAAGGATTCCAAATACAGAGGACAGTCAGGAAAAATGCCCAGAGTTGGAAGATGTATATCCATGGAGGAAAAATAAGGAGGCCAGTCATGGGGGAAGGGATTTTTCCACATTGGGAAGTCCCTTTACTTATTAGGATAACAGGCCCAGGACCAAAAAAAAAAGGTTTCATTAAATCAGAATGGGAAATGTATAATAGACATATGAAAAGCACAATGTATTCTTGGGTTTAGAAAAAAAAATTCCCAAAAAACTTGGTCTTCCTTATATGAGTTCTTTAATTGATAGTAATAGGAGCTGGAAGGGACCTCAGATGTTTCATAATCTAACTCCTTCATTTTATAGATGAAACGAATGAAACCTAGGGAGGTTTGGTAACTTGTGCACAGTCAAAGTTTGAGCCCAAATCCTCTGACCCCAAAGCCAGTGTTCTGTCCTCTGTACCACACTGTTACTTATATTGTTTCAGGAAAAAAGATTTGAGTTTACAAAATTATTATTTCCTAAGCTATTTTATGCCATTTATGATGATAGCTACTTTGAACTGAACATAGTAGCATTTTTTTCTGGCAGAATTGGATTTAAGATAAAATTATGTTTTAGACGTTGTTAAAAACCACCTTAGTAACAATCCAGAATGATTTAGACCAACTATTTATTTTATGCATACTCTGTGACATTCATTTTATTATTCTTGATTGGGCTGTTACCCATTCATAAAATATAGAGCTAATTATGGTACATAAAACTCTTCAGTACTCTTGGCAGCTGACGTAGTTTAGCTTTGTTCCTGTCAACATTGGTCCAAGTCTCACAGGAATGAATTGACAATAGCAGATATGTTTTTCTTTAATATATTTGTTTGCTTGTTTCTTAGGTGTTCCTGAGAAGCCTCAAATTAGTGGGTTTTCATCACCGGTTATGGAAGGAGACTTGATGCAACTAACTTGCAAAACATCTGGAAGTAAACCTGCAGCTGATATCAGATGGTTTAAAAATGATAAAGAGATTAAAGGTAAGGAAAGGGAAATGTCAGGCAATGTGTTTCAACTTGAAATGGAATGGTAAGGAACTGCATTTTAAATTTGTTTTTAAGAGTTTCCTTTTGTGTGTCAATCATATATTAGATGAGATTCACCCAGTCCCTCAATTTAGTATGATGGGAAGTTGTACAATAGATCACTAAATTGCTGTTTGGTGAAATTATATGTGTGTGTGTGTGTGTGTGTGTGTGTGTGTGTGTGTGTATGTGTGTGTTTTTATATATATATATGTAAAAGAGAGAGAGCAGACACAGGGTGAGTTGAAGATGAAGGAAAGATATCTAAAAGAAATAAAATGAAATTAAGGGATGAGAGAGCAACATACTGAGAAAGGGAGAGATAGAATGGGGTAAATTATCTGGCATAAAGGTGGCAAGAGGAAGCAGTTCTGTGGGAGGAGGGGAGAGGGCAGGTGAGGGGGTGTATCAGGAGGGCAGAGTTTATAATCTCAAAGAGGATCATAAACATGTCTGAAAGGTTCGGAACCGCCGGATATAAGAAACTCTCAAAGTAGAAGGCAGAAGAATCAAAACATTTATTTAGGCTCCACAGTAACCAACCCATGAACCAGAAGCCCCATTTTGATATGTTGATCAAAATCTTCCAGGCCCAATAAGTACGCCTTGCAAGAGTAACCAGGAGGCTACAGAGAAGCATGATTGCGTAAAGCAAAATCATGCTTCCCCCTCGATGGTAATAAGATTACCCACTGGCCTGAAGTCTTTGTTCAGCTTCCTCCCGTAGATCAGCTCTGCTACTGGCAGCTCCTGCCTCAGCTGTGGCTGTGGCTGTAACTGACGTAACTGTCGTAACTGCCTCTGTAACTGCCTCTGGCTCCAACTGTCGCTGTAACTGTCACTGTAATGGCCTGAAGTCTTTGTTCAGCTTTCTCCCGTAGGTTAGCTCTGCTACTGGCAGCTCCTGCTTCAGCTGTGGCTGTAACTGTGGCTGTAACTGACGTAACTGTCGTAACTGCCTCTGTAACTGTCGTTGTAACTGTCGCTGGCTCCAACCGGAAAAGGAAAAGAGAAGAATCTCTTCGAGTTGTCCTCTCCCCTCTTATAGGGTCTCTGACATCATCAAGCTCCGCCCGAATGACCAGGGCCGATTGGTTCCTGAGTTGGCCCCTCCCCCTAGCATAGCCGTTAACACCTCCCCTCAGCCAGCCCCATGACTCATCACACAGGAAGTTGTCTGCTTCCCGGCATGCTCCCCGGGCCTCCTGCCCCGGAAGAGCAAGCCCCAGCGTCCAGGGAAGCTCAATGAGGTAAGCTGAGTCATTCAAAGAAAACAAAGGCCATTCTGGTTACACTCCACCCCTTGTTATAGGATACATAATCTAATCAGCCATGTATCCTAGAACATACATTGTGATCCAATTACAAAGGAAACTAAAACATATCATTCATTATAAAGCAAAACATATCATTCAGTGACATTCCCAAACATTGGTTAACGATTCAAATGCGATCCACCCCTAGATCCCAGCAAAATAATCTCTTCAATCAATCATCCCCAAAATAATTATTAATAATTCAAATGTCCACCCCTAAATCCTTGTATCCATTACATAGGATCAATAATATCATAACAATAAAACAACACAGCAAGGATAACACAAAATAAGTAAACAGAACACTATCATCATTTCCACCCCCCTTGAACGATTGGGGCTCAAAATCTTGGGGTGAGGGGTGAAGGTCTCATTTTCCATAGCTTCTTCATGCTGAAATTGGATGTAGAGATGGCCCTGCCCCCAAAAAGTCCCATTCCAGAGGTCATTTCTTTAACGAGCTGGCAGGAATTCCAAGAATGCTACATGCTTAGGCAGTCACCGGAAAGTGCAGGGTGCTTAAGCCTGAAGGAAACAAAACTAGCAACAAGGTTAGCCAAAACAAAGGACAAAAAGAATAGACAAGTATGGACTATAATTCTTCAAATAAAATCATCTCAAGTTTGGTTGAGATTTTAGTTATGCAAAGATCCAACATCAGAGCCAAACTCAGGTGGGAAATGTTTCTTTTCAAAAGGAACATAATGAGGAAGCCAAGAGGATCCCACCCTAGATATAGACTAAGATTGTCCTCCCAGCCTTTCTCCAGATGTACAAGTTTTCATCCGTTAATCACACAAGGTCACCTTCAGTCTGAGTGGCTTGTAGGCTTGCAGGAGCAGTTCTTATTTCCCTATTTCTCGTGTTATCAAGTCCTCTATACATTCTGTATAATTCATTGGTTGGAATTCCATCTATCATTTCAAAACCTACCCCTGCTCTCAATAAAGCAGTAAACATTTCTTTCCTTGTTACTCTCCTTTGGCGCCAAGTTTGCTGGTTATTCACCCTTCTCTCTCGAGGAGATCTATCCCTTCCCCAGTCACCTAAGTCATATAACTGTAAAATCTTATTTATCACTGTTGTAAGACGGCTCCCTACTTCTCCAAGTAATAAATTCAAAATTAGTTGTTTATAAGCAGGGGGAGCTGTCCTAATTATTAAATTCCTATGAGGCAGTTCCATTGAATCATTGTAATGACAGTTCCTGTCATAATGGCAGTCTTCATTACCTCCTCCTTTAGTCTCATGATACAATCTCTAAGTGAATACCAGGGTCTGTGCTCAGTGGGCCACATAGAATCAGTAGCATATCTCTTATTGCATCCCACAGCGGCTAATGCCAACAGAGTAGTCCCGCTATCACCATCTCCTTGCTGATGATGTTCCCTAAAAGCTTGTTGAACTAGAGGATCATGGCTGATACCTATGAATCTCATGCAGTCTGTCCCATCTACTGATATTCCACCGGCCCCTTGATCACTGAGTCTTACCATCCAAGATATCAATGGTTCTCCTATTCTTTGGCTGAATCTACTCAAAATATCTGTGACCTCTTGCGGTGAGAAATCTTCCTGAATTTCCCTTGTAACTGAATCTTCACCTCGGGTTTCTGTCTTCCTCCTTTGTATGGGTCGAGCCCTTGTCTGATCATTTAACCATCTCCTATTCTCTGTGTGAGGCACATCCTGAACCCCAGTAGTGTTTTGTGCCTCAGCCCCTAACATTGTCTCATTCTCTCCCCACTCACTTCCTCTGCCACCATGGCTAGGACGAAGCAGGCAGTCAGGCTCTTTCTGGGCTGGGTTGAAATGCACTCTGGGCTTTTTTGGTCTCCTGTTGCTCTTAGCCACATTAATAGAAAAGTTCTCATTTGAGTCAGTTTGGTCTTCTGCTATCTGAGATTCCTCTTCTTCCTGTGGGGTAGGAGTGCCCCCATGTCTTTCACTTAATCTCAATCTTTCGTATACTAGCCGGTAGGCTGATAACACTATCCAGCTTTGCCTAGATAGTGATGCCCCTGACTGAATCCCAACTTCTCGTAAACACTTTTCCAAATCCCTAGGATCTCCTCTCCGTAGCCTTGGTTCCCAGTTTTCACAGGGTCCAGCTTTTTTAGCCAATTCTTTTGCTAGGGAGGAATAAAATGGATCCTCCCATCCTGGGATATTCATCTCTTCCTCTGAAATTGTTCTGCTTCTAAATAGAGATCTTATACCTAGCGATCCTGTTCGTGACGCCAAATGTATCAGGAGGGCAGAGTTTATAATCTCAAAGAGGATCATAAACATGTCTGAAAGGTTCGGAACCGCCGGATATAAGAAACTCTCAAAGTAGAAGGCAGAAGAATCAAAACATTTATTTAGGCTCCACAGTAACCAACCCATGAACCAGAAGCCCCATTTTGATATGTTGATCAAAATCTTCCAGGCCCAATAAGTACGCCTTGCAAGAGTAACCAGGAGGCTACAGAGAAGCATGATTGCGTAAAGCAAAATCATGCTTCCCCCTCGATGGTAATAAGATTACCCACTGGCCTGAAGTCTTTGTTCAGCTTCCTCCCGTAGATCAGCTCTGCTACTGGCAGCTCCTGCCTCAGCTGTGGCTGTGGCTGTAACTGACGTAACTGTCGTAACTGCCTCTGTAACTGCCTCTGGCTCCAACTGTCGCTGTAACTGTCGCTGTAATGGCCTGAAGTCTTTGTTCAGCTTTCTCCCGTAGGTTAGCTCTGCTACTGGCAGCTCCTGCTTCAGCTGTGGCTGTAACTGTGGCTGTAACTGACGTAACTGTCGTAACTGCCTCTGTAACTGTCGTTGTAACTGTCGCTGGCTCCAACCGGAAAAGGAAAAGAGAAGAATCTCTTCGAGCTGTCCTCTCCCCTCTTATAGGGTCTCTGACATCATCAAGCTCCGCCCGAATGACCAGGGCCGATTGGTTCCTGAGTTGGCCCCTCCCCCTAGCATAGCCGTTAACACCTCCCCTCAGCCAGCCCCATGACTCATCACACAGGAAGTTGTCTGCTTCCCGGCATGCTCCCCGGGCCTCCTGCCCCGGAAGAGCAAGCCCCAGCGTCCAGGGAAGCTCAATGAGGTAAGCTGAGTCATTCAAAGAAAACAAAGGCCATTCTGGTTACAGGGGGGAATGAGTGAACCTTGCTCTCATCAGATTTGGCCTGAGGGGGAATACCATACATACTCAGTTGGGTATCTTACCCCACAGGAAAGAAGAGGGAGGAAGATAAAAAAAAAGGGGGGGGGGATGATGGAGGGGAGGGCAGATTGGGGTGGAGGTAATCAAAACAAACACTTTGGAAAGGGGACAGGGTCAAGGGAGAAAATTCAATAAAGCGGGATGGGTTGGGAAGGAGCAAAATTTAGTTAGCCTTTCACAACATGAGTATTGTGGAAGGGTTATACATAATGATACATGTGTGGCCTAGGTTGAATTGCTCGACTTCTTAGGGAGGGTGGGTGGGAAGGGAAGAGGGGAGAGAATTTGGAACTCAAAGTTTTAAAATCAGATGTTCAAAAACAAAAAAAGTTTTTGCATGCAACTAAAAAATAAGATACACAGGCAAGGGGGCGTAGAAATTTATCTTCCCCTACAAGAAAGGAAGGGAAAAGGGGATGAGAGGGGAGGGGGGTGATAGAGGGGAGGGCTGACTGGGGAACAGGGCAACCAGAATATAAGCCATCTTGGAGTGGGGGGGAGGGTAGAAATGGGGAGAAAATTTGTAATTCAAACTGTTGTGAAAATCAATGCTGAAAACCAAATATGTTAAATAAATAAATAAATTTAAATTAAAAAAATACAACATTTTGAAAAATTATATTTCATAAAGCCATGAAAATTTGGAGAAATGCTGGGCAGATCATATTCTTCAACAATATATGATAGAATAGTATAATGCAAGGATTCAGTATAATTGAATTGTCCTTCATTTGTTGTTGGTCAGTGATTTCAGTCATGTCTGACTCTTTGTGACCCCATTGGGGGGTTTTCTTGGGGAGGCCAGATTTGAACTTATCAAGAGGAGTCTTCCCGACTTCAAGCTGGGCACTCAATCCATTGCCACCTAGCTGCCTTGTCCTTCATTTACAATGGTTATTAAAATATACACACATGAAAATGTGTATATTTTTTAGTTTTGTGTTTATTTATACATAAACATTTTCAAGTATGTTTTGTTTTTTGTTGTTACATAAGGGTAGGTTGGGAGACAGAGAATTTTGGTCTCAGAAATTCAGAGAATATGAGTTTGGAGTAACATATACATTAAAATCCCATCATAACTACTTGCTTATGCCAAGGATCAAGTTTTGTCCCCTAAAATGAGAGTGAAACAAAAAAGTGTTTCTTTCCAAATAAAACTACTTTTTAATATATTTGGAAATATAAGATGAGCCTTTGGGTAGCTACCACCACGTATATGTTAGATATTGTTTAGGGCGAGCAGATCAGTTCTTCCAATGTACAGATGATTGAGACAAATACAAATACCTCATAATTATGTTTTATCCCTAAAAAATGTTTTTGATTAAAGCAACAGTATGGTATTTTAGCTTTATACCAATTCTCATCATCATTAAAAAAATCAGTGAAAGTTATGGTACAGAACTCTTCTTTTTTTAATCTAAGCAGAACATGTAGGCATAAATTCAGTATGAAGACTTTGAAAATGTAGACACTCAGGAAATATTGCTATGTGAGTATCAATGAACCAATAAGAAGATATCACAACATGGTAGCCATAAAGGACTGTGCTTTGAAAAACCTCTGAAAAAAAAAGAGAGCTCAATCCACTACTTGCTCTTGTAAATTTATCTTTGTAGGACTAGTATTTAGCTCTTGGGTCCAAATATTAGCCTTGTATCTACTTTCATTATAGTAAAAACTTTAATGCAATCTTTCTATGTATCCCTCCCACATGATTTTTGATGAAAAATAACCCAAAGAGCTTAAAGTAATGTTATTGGTTTTTAAGTATGATTCTCCTTAGATAGTCAATAATCAGAAAGATGTTATCCTTGGCTATCATGTTTCAGTACTACTTTGACAAAATTCCTTTGAGTAACATTTAAATTGCAATACAAATTTAAAAAAAAAAGGAAAGAAAAGAGGTCTGTGGAGGTGTCTTGTTTAAAAAGCAGAGAAGAAAATAGGAGAAAAACTGGAATGAAGCAGGACAAGTAGGACAATTTTGAAAGCTACAGGTTGAACTTACCACATACCTAAAAAGAAAAGCAAACAGTACCTAATAGAGATTCACCATGTCAAGTGGGCTTTTCTATATGTGTTCTGCTATGTAAATGGAAATGCCCATTTTAGTTGGTGTTTGCTAAATTGAAAATAAAAATAAAATTAAAAAATAAATGTTTCAAAAAATTGTAATGCAGTACAGGATGAAAGAAAAGCCATACAGAAAACCCAGTCTTTTCACCAACTTGGTTATTGGATCTTAGACTGCTTTAAGGTAAATATATGTGGGTTTATATTTACAAATATGTACATGCACATGTACACAAATACACATACATATATTTTATAATTATTTTTGCAGAAAATATTTTATAATAAAAATGATTAGCATAAGAAATTCTGTATAGGATATGGGAATCTTTATTTTTTAAAAAAATACAAATTTGTCCATTATCATTATGGCTGGTTTGCACACTTGCCAAACATAAACAGATAATCCAGAAGCAAACTGAGATTTTGACATTTAAACTTTAAGAAATGCTTACAAATTGCCTGTGGCAGTATTTTATTGGTAAGGGTAACTCTTATTTAAACTAATCTTTACCATCCAGATAAAACACCATACTACTTCTAAAATTTACTCTTAGTAACTGATATGCATAAAGGAGACAGCCAGGTGGTGCAGTAGATAGAGTGCTAGATCTAGCTTCTTCCTGAGTTCAAATCTGAACTCAGACACTTACTAGCTGTGTGACCCTGGGCAAATCACTTAATCCTGTTTGCCTCAGTTTCTTCATCTGTAAAATGAGCTGGAGGAGGAAATAGCAAACCACTCCAGTATCTTTGCCAAGAAAACCCCAAGTCACAAAGAGTTGGACAGAGTTTATTGAAAAACAAACAGCAATGAATAAAATATTTTATTGTGATTTTCCACCTTCCCACACATGCAATTTTGAGATAAGCTGTTTTACCATGAATCATTTCTTCAGTATACCTGAGAAGTAGTTATGTAACCTTATCATAAATACTTCTCTAGATGGAGAACTTACTACTTCCTCAAGTAGCCCATTTTTCAGTAGCTCTGATTCTTATAATGTTTTTCTTTTCAGTAAGCTCTAATCCACCTCTTTGCAATTTCCAGCCTTATTTCCTCCAGGCCAGAGAAAAAAACTTTCACACTGATGCCAATAAAACAAATGTAATACCTATTCCTCATTATATGTCTTTTAAGGACTTGAAAAGGGCTATCTTATCCTCTTGAGGTTTATTTTCTCTAGGATAAAAATCCCCCTATCCTTCAGTTTATCTTCATGTGACATGGACTTGAGACTTTCTTCATGTTCATTGCCCTCTTCTGGCTATCTCTCCATTATTAATGTGCTTTCTAAACCATAACAGTTTTTTTTTTTTTACCACCCCTACTTCTTTGGAAGTTTTAAAGAAACTATTGATGTTTTTCTTTCATTGGGTTATTATCCAGCTTGAAGATATGAAGACAATCTAGACCATGATTTATTTGGCATTATAGAGTCAAATTCCTCATTTTTTTAAAGGTACCCAATTGAGTGTGTATGTTATTCCCTCCTCAGGTCAAATTCTATGAGAGCAAGATTCAGTAATTCCCCCTCACCTGCCCCCTCTTCCCTCCCAACAGAACTGCTTTTTCTTGCCACTTTTATGCAAGATAATTTACCCCATTCTATCTCTCCCTTTCTCCCTCTCTCAATATATTCCTCTCTCATCCCTTAATTTAATTTAATTTTATTTTTAGATATTATCCCTTCATATTCAACTCATCCTGTGCGTGTCTGTGTGTGTGTGTCTGTATATATATATATATATATATATATATATATATATATATATATACACACACACACATATATATGTATATGTATATTCCCTTCAGCTACCCTAATACTGAGGTCTCATGAATTATACACATCATCTTTCCATGTAGGAATGTAAACAAAACAGTTCAACTTTAGTAAGTCCCTTATGATTTCTTTTTCTTGATTACCTTTTCACGCTTCTCTTGATTCTTGTGTTTGAAAGTCAAATTTTCTATTCAGGTCTGGTCTTTTCACTGAGAAAGCTTGAAAGTCCTCTGTTTTGTTGAAAATCCATATTTTGCCTTGGAGCACAATACTCAGTTTTGCTGGGTAGATGATTCTTGGTTTTAATTCTAGCTCCATTGATCTCCAGAATATCATATTCCAAGCCCTTCGATCCCTTAATGTAGAAGCTGCTAGATCTTCTGTTATTCTGATTGTGTTTCCACAATACTCAAATTGTTTCTTTCTGGCTGCTTGCAGTATTTTCTCCTTGATCTGGGAGCTCTAGAATTTGTCAACAATATTCCTAGGAGTTTTCTTTTTGGGATCTATTTGAGGAGGCGATCTGTGGATTCTTTCAATTTCTATTTTACCCTCTGCTTCTAGAATATCAGGGCAGTTCTCCTTGATAATTTCTTGAAAGATGATATCTAGCCTCTTTTTTTGATCATGGCTTTCAGGTAGTCCAATAATTTTTAAATTATCTCTCCTGGATCTGTTTTCCAGGTCAGTGGTTTTTCCAATGAGATAGTTCACATTGACTTCCATTTTTTTTTCATTCCTTTGGTTCTGTTTGATAATATCTTGATTTCTCATCAAGTCACTAGCTTCCACTTGCTCCAGTCTAATTTTTAAGGTAGTATTTTCTTCAGTGGTCTTTTGAACGTCCTTTTCCATTTGGCTTATTCTGCCTTTCAAGGAATTCTTCTCCTCATTGGCTTTTTGGAGCTCTTTTGCCATTTGAGTTAATCTATTTTTTAAGGTGTTATTTTCTTCAGTATTTTTTGGGTCTCCTTTAGCAAGTCATTGACTTGTTTTTCATGGTTTTCTCGCATCACTCTCATTTCTTTTCCCAATTTTTCCTCTACTTCTCTAACTTGCTTTTCCAAATATTTTTGAGCTCTTCCATGGCCTGAGACCAGTTCATGTTTTTCTTGGAGGCTTTTGTTGTAGGTTCTTCGACTTTGTTGACTTCTTCTGGCTGTATGTTTTGGTCTTCTTTGTCACCAAAGAAAGATTTCAAAGTCTGAGTCTGTATCTGACAGCATTTTCACTGTCTGGCCATGTTCCCAGCCAACTAACTTGACCCTTGAGTTTTTTGTAGGTGTACGACTGCTTGTAGAGTAGAGAGTACTTTGTCCCAAGCTTGAGGGGTTGAACTGTTGTTTTCAGAACTATTTCTACACAGCAAGCTCTGTCGCACCAGTGCTCCTCCTCCCCCATGAACCGCCAACCCAGACCTGACTCAGATCTTAAGCAGGCTCTGCCCTCCTGCTCTGATCAGCCACTTAATTCCTCCCACCAGGTGGGCCTGTGGCAGGAAGCAACTGCAGCTGTAGTTCTGTCCTCATTGCTGTACCACCTCCACTGCCCCCGGGGTGGTTGCCAAACCATGAACTCCTTTCACTCTGTCCCAGCAGCTTTTCCCACCAACCTTCCCTGTTGTCTTTGGTGTTTGTGGGTTGAGAAGTCCGGTAACTACCACAGCTCACTGATTCAGGGTGCTAGGGCCTGTTCCACCTGGCTCCATGTCTGGTTGGTCTGGGAGCAGCCCACAGTGGGCTCCACTCCCAGCTCTGTGTGAAACAGCTTACCCAGCGACCATCCAGGCTGTCTTGGGCTGGAGTCCTGCTTCCCCCTGCTATTCTATGGGTTCTGCAGTTCTAGAATTTGTTCAGAGCCATTTTTATAGGTTTTTGGAGGGACCTGGGGGATACCTCATGGAAGTCCCTGCTTTCCAGCCTCCATCTTGGCTCCACCCCCACCCCCTTTATTAAATTTTGAGAACATTACAACTACACTTCATAGTATACAGGCACAATTTACCCCCGGACTGCTGAGTTACTACCTATCCCATAGAATTGTTGTCAGGAAAGTACTTTTTAATCCATAAAATGCCATGTGATGGGAGGGTGAGCGAGGTAGAGAGGCTTTTGGAAGGAGTGAATGATTATTGCTAATTGCTTTCTTCTGATCTTTTGCATGTTATCTGCCCTAAAGGCCATACCACTTGTTCCACTAAATGTTTCTCATTTCCTTTCATAACCCCATTCTCTCTGGCCTTCTGTGAATTCTCCAATGAATGTATGAATCAATAATAATTTATTAAGCTGTGACTGGTTGTCTATAGAAGCAGTTCCCAAACTAATTTGTTCACAAATATTTTAGAGCATTGGAATATATTACTGAAAGTCGTGATTACTAGTCTAGATCTATGGGTAAAGAATGTTATATTGACAAAGAGAGATCAGGGAACTTTTAAAATGAAATGGATGAATATAAATCTATTTTCTATCAATATATTAATATTTATTTTAAAAGCATATTAATAAGGCATAATTTCATATTTACATAATGAAAAATGTTGGTAGCATTGGATTTTTCCCATGATATCTTATTCATTTGCTAGATAATAAAAATTATTAAGGTTTTCATTTGGAAAATACTAGTCTATATTGTCAAACAGCTATTTAGTTCTATAAACATTTGATTTATAATCTAACACAGATAATGTTGAAGATAGATTTAAAAAGCTGATGAGACTAAAACCATCTTCAAATATACATTTAAAAAATTTTAAAAACAACAAGTAACGCTATGGACAGGTAATAGGCTTAAAAATGTGTGTGTGTGTGTGTGTGTGTGTATGAGGTAGTTAGTGTAAAATAGAATACTAGAAATTCCATAATTAGACAAGGAGGTGAGAACATTTTGTGAGTTGTTTTCCATTTAGTTAGAAGAAAATGTATTAATTAGTGTCATATATTTGTGAGTCATGATCCTTACTCTTTGCTTAACCAGGCAATCATTTCCTGAAGGAAATAGCAGGATTTCAGAAAACCCACAATTGAAAAATGAGAGCATGAATTGTTTTGAGTTCCTACCACAGTGACAAACACACTAGATAAGTACTTGTTGAATCAAATGAAATTGAATATACATATATATGAATATATGTGTGTGTGTATGTGTGTATGTATGTGTATATATACACATTTATATATTATACATTTATATTGTATATGAATATATGCTATTTAAATAGAATTAGGATGCAAAGATTTTTATCACAACTCTTTATCTATGCTGTATGGTAGGTAGGAGTATAGGGAAAGGCTCTACTTCCTCCTATATATAATCTCTCCCAAAGTAAGGCTCAGAATCACAAAATCTCAGTCAGAAAGAATTTCCAAAGTAATGTATTCCCAACCATATCTGAGTAAGAATCCCCTCTAGACAAGAGGTCATACTGATTTTACTTGAAGACTTCTAGCGAAGGGCAACCCACTACCTCCCAAGACAGCCAAGTTTACTTTTGTATAGTTCTAATTGTAAGGAAGTTTTTATATCAAACCTGCATCTACTTCTTTCAAATTCTACCCATCACCCCTAGTTCTGCCTTTTGAGACTAAGCAGAACAAGCCTAATACTTATTTCGCTTGACAGCCTTTCAGATATTTGAAGTTAATTATATCTTTCCTAAACCTTCTTCATTCCTTCAGGGCCAAGCTAGGGCTTGCTTGTACCACATTTCTCCTCAGTCACTCTTTCACGTGTACTCCTTGAAATCATCCTTACAATATGTTACTCTTGGCATGTACATTCGCTCAGTCTTTTCCATCTGGCCACTGATGGCCAATGTATATTCTTTCCATAGTTTCTCAATTTGCTGATACCATTCTATATATGAATTCTAGCTCTCTGTCTATATTCCATACTCCCTTCTTTAACTGCCAAAAGGAGTACCCCTACCTAGCTGACTTCTAATTTGACAGCAGGCAGTTGGCCATATCTTTGTGCTCTAGGCAGGCAATTGTATCCCTCCTTCCTTCCCCCCACTCCCACACGTCTATCACCATCAAAGTCGTACAGGGTGCTTCTCCTTTCACTCTTGGCTCCATAGTTGTCAAGCTCCTGAAAGTATCCCATTTCAAAATGTCATTTTCATATCCTCCCTCCACTTTCCTAGAGAATGAATTCTTTAGCTCTTGCTGGCCTGCATAGGAAAAGTTTCTGACAAAATATTTAAGTCTTTCCTGATTCTATATTTGCTTAGTTTCTTGTTATTCCTCATAGAAGTCTAGATACTTCTATGCACCAATCCACTTTTCCCATCAGTCTCTTTGTCTAGTCCCCAAGGATTATAATCCCAAAAGGAGTCTAAATTTGATGGTCTTGATCACTGAATTCTTCTTCCTCTTTCTGGATATAATACCTCCCTGAACCTTATCCTTAGGATAAGAAAAATATTAACCTACTCTTTCACACCCTTGTACCTCGTTCTGAAAAATTGCACTATTTTCATGTCTTGGTGTTCTTGGATTCCAGCTCCTATTTTTGTAGTGAGGATTTGCAGGGAGGTATTGGCCTCACTCCTCTGAGCCTAGTCCAGGTGAAGGTAATGCCTTGATCACCCATCACAGCAGGGACGGAAACACAGAAACCCTACTTCTGCCTCCTACCCAAAAATGTGGATAAGGAATTCCTAGAAACTTATGGCCATTCATAGGTGCCACTAATTCTGCTGCTTCTCCATGAGCTCCCCTTTCCCAGCCTGAACAACTGGCTAGCTAGATGATTCAATTCTCGACACTGAAGAATCTGTGGAATAACTTTAGTATTTGGATACAGGTTTTGCTGGATCACCTTTGGTTATATATGAACTCCAGAGATGGTTGCCTGCCCTTCTATGCTTTGCCGTCAGGCCTCTGGGTTCCATGCTTGACCTCTTTGCTGATATTTTTTCTGTCAAACTGGATAGGCGTGTTCATCTTATCTGGTAGGTTTTCAGCCATAAAGTGCCTTCCGGATGGTCTTAGAGTTCGTCACTCAAAACCATACTTTTTCAGGTGGCTCTCAAATACCTAAGCTCTCTCCTCTACTATATCGCTGGACCTGATATGCAGTACCCCTAACAGCATGTTGTATCCTTTAAGGATATCCAAAAATCCCATTGGATGCCACTTAAAATTACTGGTAATTCCTCAGTAACAGACTATGCTCCTCCTTCAGAGGAACTACTCAATCTAAAGCAGACTCTCTCAACTTGCCTATGGGTGCAGTGGATGAAACTCTGGGTCTAGAATCAGTAATACCAGAATTCGTATCTGACAGTGGGGGAAGGATGCAAGACTGAGGAAATCCTTCTGAGGAAAGCAGGACATGAGGCAAGTTTTAAAGGGAATTAGGAATTCTTAAGAAGAGGAGGTGAGTAGAGAGAAGGCATTCCAGATACACAACTAATGCAGAGCAAAACATTTGAGGGGTTAAGTCTCTGATTTCTGTTGGTAAAATTTAATTTTTGAGGAGTCTGTTACTTGAGTAAGGTTTTTCCATGACCTGTATTTAGCTGTTCATTTTTCTTTTATTTTTTTTTTGTCTAGTACTCTCATTTCTTTTGCTATCCTTTTCTTTAGAACTATTGTTTCATTTATAATTTTGACTTAATTTATTTTAGGAATCTTAGTGGAGCTAGTAACAATCTGTGTTTTTGTTTGGGAATTGAGTGGATTGATTGAGTTTAATTGGGAATTTTCTGAAGTTGTTCTGATGTTGTGTTTGTGGCTTGAGAATCTCTGGATTGATGGAGAGACAGAGCATTTATTAAGCACTTACTATTTGTCAGGCACTATGCTAAGCAATAAAGATATTGATTTTTTAAAAAGATAAATATTCATAAAGGGAAATTTCAAAGTGAGAAGGAAGGACAAAGGATACCTATGTGGGGGCGATTCAGCTGTGGAGAGATAAAAGTGTCCAGAAAATGAGTTGATCTGGGAGTGAGCATTATGGATGGGGCATCCTTAAGAAATGTCAGTCTTAGCCCTCCCTCACTCAAATCCAAGTCAGCTGCAAGTCATGTCATCATTTCCCTGATGTCATTGTCCTCTTCAAAAATGAAGGACAAACACAACAACCAGTCGTAGCCAGTAATGCCCAGATCTGAAGAGAATACACCTTAGAGCTCAATAATATTGATTGTTGGTATTTTTGTTTGTTTTGTTTTGTTTTGTTTTACTCATTTTTTTCAACCTTACTTCCTGAACTGGAACTCTACATCCTTGCAGAATAAATGGTGAGGCATGGTTTGGTCCTGATCTTTATCACTGAAGTTCCCATCACTTCATCCTCTAAGTCCTAAGCATGGTGTTCTTCATGGACACCAAGGTCAGGGAGTGGTTTAATTGTTGCCTTCCCAGTATAAGCCTAAGAGGCTCCCAGAGTCATAGAGACATAGCTGAAGACTCTAGGTATCCTTGGCTGGTTCCCATTCCCTCATCTCCCTGCCTCTAGGCACATACCTATGGGGTCCAGGAATTCCCTAGTTTGCCTCTTCTGCTAAGACTCCCATAAGGCTCCTTCTGCTATGCACCTTGGGCCAAGGTTTTCTGGTTCAACCTCTTTCCTGGTATACACAGGCTTCTGGATATTTCTTTTTGTTTGCTTGGGCTAGAAAAAGTGCATATGTACTTTGTCCATGAATTTCTTGATCATTACTCTTTCTGGTACTTTCTTGCTTTTCCTTGCTAGGAAAGTTGTGTTTAATCTGGAATGTTTTGCTTTACCATCTTGAAGACAATTTTGGGACCATGATGTTAGGATCCAAGTGCATTTTTCCTACTATCCTTAATGGTGAAAACAGTTAATTAATAGTAATCTTTAGAGATATTTACATTTGTCTTTGTCTTCCTTCTATTTTCATACTTAAAGGTCCTTGGCATGTCTTTGCTTGGGTGAATCATTTTCTAAATTTTCTTTAGTCAGTTTTTTAACCATCTAATGCTTCTCTTTTTCATACTGCTTAAAATCTTCCATAATCCTTCATCATATGATTTTATAAATGAGTTATGTGACTTTGGGTCACCATCTCTCTCCTTGACAATTTAAATCAAGTGTGTGCTGACTAGGGTGCTTTCTTTATGTTGTTCCTTGTTGGCGTTCTTGTTGTGACAATAGATTTAGAGCCCCTGGATATCTGCATATTTTAATTATCAGTGTTGATTCTATTTCTGATGCCGATTTACCTTAGTTCATTGTTTAATAGATGTTTAAATAGTTCAGGATTTTACTGTTTCAATTATATACCTTTTATCATTATTATTCTTTCTTCTTGCTTTTTATTAATTCTGATTTTGCCCTGACAAGTCAGTGGTCTGGCTGTCCACAGACCGGTGATTCAGGAATAACTCCTAAATCAATAACAAGTCTTTTCCTGTCTGTTACAATTTAATCTACCTTGTTAATTTTTTTCTGAAATGTTATTTAGGATCTGCCATGCCCCATACATACTGCTAATTCTTTTCCCAAAGAAAAAATTTATGTTGTAAAGAACAAAACTCTGTTTAGTTTATAGAAGTCTTTTGACTTTCTCATACCTTTTTCTCTGAATAATGTATTCTCAGATTTTTTTTTGTTACCATCCTCACCTTTTCCCACATTTGTATTTCAGTTAATAAGGATCAGAGTTTAATGATTTAATTTGAAGAGTCTTATCAAGTTATTCATATAATTTCTCTATGCCTTCTTCTTCAACATAGACTTCAAGAATTCAGAGCCACTTCCACTTCATAAAGTAGGTTTACAGATAAAGAAACTGAAGCTGAGGGAGGTTAAGTGATTTACCTAGGGTCACACATTTAGTAAATATATGAGATGGAATTTGAACTTAGGTTTCCTATAGTCCAAGTCTAGCACGCTTATTCACTACACCACCTTAACAAGCTTTTGAAAGTGTATTGGCAGATCAAGATGGGCTCTTAGCACTTATTCAACCAAGTTCACTTGAAGAGTTTTGGCCTTTATCTCCTTGATTAAATTAGGTAACTAAGGTGGGGCTCCAAGTGAGGCCCATGAAGGGAGGTCTGATTATATCTTCGCTCCCAAGTAGGCCCCAAACCCGTAGTTATTAGGTGCTAAGTCCACATGGGCATGAAGCCCTCAAGGTCCTAGGGGGAGGTGCTAACTCCAGAGCCAATAATAAGAGCTTGAGTTCTGGTCGTTTAGATGACATTTGATGACCGCTAAAGAGTGCATAAAAAGAGAAGACAGAGCTATTTGCTTAGGGCTGTCACTCTTGGCAGTGCGCTGATGTGAAGTCTCCAGGCAGCTGTAGAGCCCTCCAGCTAGTAAACCCAGATGTTGAGACTTTGTTAAACTCTGGTAACTATGAATTGAGACTTGAATCAGACAAGGTCTCTCTGTGGATGTTTGTAATTTGTTTGTATTTGCTCTGAAGCTCAGGTTGCAGGCTTTTCCCCCTGAGCTGAGTGAATGATATTTATATGTTGGATTAAATTGAGATTGTTACCCCTTAACATTGCTTTCCTTAGTAAAGCAGATGAAAAGAACCTGGGCTTGCAGCATTCTGTGAGCTGGTTGTTGTTGGTTTTATACCCCCATAGCAGCTGCTAGCCAGATTGTTACAACAGAACATGAGACTAGGTGATGCCTCTGGCAGCAATAGTGAAGTCAGAAGAAGAAACAGGTTTGAGAGAAAGATAAAAAGGTCTGTTTAAGACATGAAGAATTTTGAGGTGCTGGCAGGACCATGAAGGAGAACTGCCATATTAGCAACTAGAGATGTAGAAATGTCCTCAATGAAAATATCAGAGCATCCATCTATCCAAAGTTTTCATGAAAAAATATAAATGTTTGAGTGCTATATGTATATTATTATATAGATAACTTTAATTTTTTCAACTGAGATGCTCCCCTTATAGGCTGGCTGTAGGTAGTAAAACAAAATAACATTTGCTAACATTTACACAGCAAATACAATGTGCCAGGCACTGTGCTAGGTGCTTTACAATTATTATCTCATTTGATCCCCACAACAATCTTGTGAAGTAGGTGCTATAATTAGCTCCAGTTTTTGGTTGAGGGAATTGAAGCAGACATAGGTAACTTGGGAAGTGCCCTGAGGCCAGATTTGAACTCCTATCTTCCTAACTCCAGGCCCTGTGCTATATCCACTCCACTACCTAGCTTCCCCTAATCACTGGCAAAGAATAATGTACATTTTTTTTTGGAGAACTCATTTCCAAATATAATTTGTTCCTTGAATATTGTGACTGGGACAATGAAGTTGTTTTGATTGGGTGACAAACATAGCAAATATATATGTTCTTTACTAGCTGGTGACAGTTTAAGCAAAATTAGAGGTGATTGATTTTGCCTGTGCTAATGCTGCAGATTCCCATGGAAAAGGGACACTTTGGTGGACCTACTTCATGAACTGAAAAGTAAATTTTGTCTGGCTTTTTCTATCATCTTTTTGTTTCTACAAAGAAAAATGATTTCAGAATAGCCTTACCTGAGGACAGCAAATCTATTCTATTGCTAGACGATGGTAGAGCTCTCTCTGAGGGAGGAAGCTGGCTAGTGTCTGGTAATATTTTTACCATCTTCCTGATTTTCCAAGTTATTTCATGGGTCCATCCAGGGGAGCTATATGTTTATCAGAATCTGTATTTTTTCTGTGGAAGAAATTTCATGAAAAAGTGGAGAAATTGTTTAGGACTTTCCTTAAATCATAGACAGTATATTTAGACCTGGAAGGTACCTTAAAGACCATCAAATCCAATTCCCTCATTTTTTTTAGAAAAGGAAACCAAGGGCATAGAAATTAAATAACTTGCCCAGGGTTACATAGGAAACAAATGGAAGACACAAGATTAAAACTCAAGTCCTCTTACAACAGAGCTCTATCTACTATACTACACTGCCTCATTGTGCAAGTGTTATCATTATTCGTGTCTAGTAATGAAACATAAAACAGAAGTTTGAAAAAAAAAGATTGACCTTATGTTAGGTTTGCAGAAATTCTCCTCTTGCCGTTTGATGAAAAATTTAAAAGAATAGTAACAAGAATGATAGCATCAGCAACAAAAAGACAACACAACAACAACATCAAACAACATCCTGGAATCTTTCCCTTGTGATGTCCAACTGTCATTTGGATTTGACAAGTGTGATTGTCATATATGTACAACGATGACTGAAGATCTCAAGCTCGAATGTGATCAAATTGAACTAATACAATTAAGTGATACCTACGATAATTCTGATCTCCTTTAGGAAAGCTAAATGGAGCGTAAAGCTATCAAGGAAGAAATTGCCAATGAATACATGGAGAAACGTAGTTGCATAAAGTCCTTCATAACCTCACCCTTTCCTACCTTTTCTACTCTTACTCTTCATTCCCTTCCACAGAGACTATGATCCGGCAGCACTGACCTTCTTTCTTTTCCTTGTACATATGCTCCATCTCCTGATTGTTATCTTTGCACTGGATATCTCCCATGCACATAGTAAATGACTTATAATCGCTTAATGATAATGATGAAAAGCACTAAAGCATTCAACACATAATTCAAGTCTTATTGTACAGTTTGAAAACTATAAAATGGCTCATTACAGGTTTGGAAAGAATCCTAACCTTAATCCATCCTATATTGTAAAAAAAAATAGAAGACCCATTATCTTAAGGCAGCTGTAGAATAATTAATATTCCTTGACATAAAAGAAGAAGAGGTTTGATAATATTATCAGAGCACATGATAAACAGGTAACAAAAAACTCTGCAGAAATATTTTAGAACAAGCAGATATCACTTCAGTAAGTGTAAATATAGACTGAAGACAGGAACATTCTATTTTGTTTTCGTCAAATGGAACCAAAAGTAAGGCCTATTCAGTGGAGTTATTATGGCTCTAGTTGAAGCCTGTAAAATGGTTATGATACAGCAGTGGGATCCATCAACCAACAATAAATCAGCCAAAGAGCATTGCACAGATATCTCTAATATCCCCTTCTTGCCACCACCTCATCACCTCTCACTTTGCCATCAATCTCCCTGCCTCAGGTTTCTCTTTTCTTCTCTTCCCTCCAAACTCTCTTCCTCTCTGTTCCTCAAACAAAACACTCTAGCTTCCATGGCTTTGCACCGTTGATCACCTATGTGTGGCATGTTCTCCCTCTTCACCACCAGGGCAGAGAATCCCTCTCTTCCAAAGGGGGCTGAAACTAATTCACACTGATTCACACTAATTCACACTGATTTGTTCGTGAAACTAGGAGGGTTTTTTATCATGGTAATTAAAGAAATTATAGAAGGGTTGTCATTAAGAAACCTGGACTTCATGATCAATGTCAAATATAAAAGAAAACTCTGAAAGAACTGTTTAACATACTACTACAAGTTGCAAAAATTTAGCCCCTACTGAGTACCTAGAAAGACAGGACCTGGTGGCTAGAAATACACATCAGAGTCTCACTATCTTTCATATATTGATAGAACACAAATGTCTACGCTACAAATATAGGCCTCCACACATTCTTGAGACCTCAACCAAGAAACTTTAATACATCCAGAGCATTACGTTTTTTGAGGGAGAAATATATCTATCTGAACACAGATCCCTGCAATGGCCGCAACCAAGACAAAATGTCTCAGTCTTTACCCTGAGTAAATAATCTCTCTGTCAGGATGTGAGTAGAATGTTTCATCTTGAGTCCTCTGCAATCATTGTTTGTCTTTGCATTAATCCTCATTCTTTCATACTTATTTGTTTTTACAAAATTGTTATTGCTTATGTTGTTTTTTTTCTCTCTTCATTCTGCATCAGTTCACACAAGTCTTCTGAAGAGTGTCTAAAACTATCCCCTCTATCAATTCTTAAAGCACATTAATATTCTCTCACATTCATATACCTCATTTTTTTTCAGCCATTCCTCAATTGATGGCCACTACCTTAATTTCCAGATTTAGTCAATTCAAAATGAGCTAGCTGCTATAAATATTTTTATGTGGGTCCTTTTCCTCTATCTTTGATCTTTTAGGGTATATATACCCAGTAATGATTTTGCTAAGTCAAAGAGTAATGCACAGTTAATAACTTTTGACACATAATTTCAAATTGCTTTCCAGAACGATTAGTTCAAATCATGGCTCCCTCATCAGTGTATTAATGTACCTATTTTACTAGAGTTTCTGCAGAATGCAGCATTTTCCCTTTTTTGTCAACTTTATCAATGTGAAAGGTATGAGGTTGTACCTCAGAATTGTTTTAATTTGTGCTTCTCTAATTATTAGTAATTTACAGACACCTTCAAATAGCCTGTGATAATGTGGATTTCTTCCTTAGAAAATTACCCATTCATAGCTTTTATTTTTATTCATTTATTAAGTGGGCAATGGCTCTAATTTTTATACATTTCAATAATTTCCATACATAGCTTATAAATGAGATATTTATTGCAAAGAATATTTTTCATTTAGCTCATTCTCTTCTGATTTTAGCTACATTTGTTAGGTTTATGCAATGTCTTTTAAATTTTATATAATCCAAATTGTGCATTTTATTTTCTGTGATCTTCCTTATCAGTTGTTTTGTCATAATCTCTTACCCTATCTGTAGATCTGATAGGTAATTTCTTCCTTGCTCTTCAAATTTGTTTATAATGTCACCCTTTATATCATCTACCCATTACTGCCCACAAGCACAAGGATATAACATAGATCCATAAAAACTTAATAACATACTTACAATAGAGAGATCCACAACAAATACTCAGTCTCCAAGCTAGGGGAAATGAAAAACTTTTAAAAGATCAAGACCTATAAGAAGAAATAAAATCATGTGGGAACAGAATACAGTTTATATCATTTAATCATCGTGTCTCGTACTCAAGTTACACTGAGGATATTTTTATTGCATCTACAGAAGATCAGCTTACATCTTATTATTTTATTCAACCACAAAAGCAATTATTTTATGTAACTTTTCAATAATAATAGCTACAATTCACATAACACTTTAAGATTTGCAAAGTGCTTTACAAATATTAAATTATTTAACCTCAAAACTTCTGTAAGAGAGAGGTGCTATTATCCCCTTTTAACAGATCAGGAAACTGATTCAGAAGTTAAGTTACTTGCCTAGGATCACATAGTAAGTGTTTGAGATTGAATTTGAACTCAAGTACTCCTAAGTCTTACATTCAGTTGTACCACATGGCTGCCCCTGAACTAATCCAAAGAACATTAAATAGAAAAGAACAATAGCAGAGTAATATAAGCTCCAAGATGAGCATGAGACAATGACAACAATTCAACGATATTTATATTTTGGCTTTGACTCATTTGTATTTTGCTTTAAGACTTACAAAGCACTCGAGCAAACACTTCCTAAAGTACTCTACCAGAAGTTGTTGAAGAGATGAAAAGATATAGTATATATATGCATATGTATGTGTGTATATATGCATATGTATGTGTGTATATATGCATATGTATGTGTGTATATATGCATATGTATGTGTGTATATATGCATATGTATGTGTGTATATATGCATATGTATGTGTGTATATATGCATATGTATGTGTGTATATATGCATATGTATGTGTGTATATATGCATATATATATATATATAGTGCTTTGTAAACTTTAAAATACTATATAAATGCATGCAGGTGTTATTGTTTTTCTTTCTCGCCCCCTCAGACACCATCAGTGAATATTTATTAAGTGCCTCTACATGCCAGGCACTGTGCTAAGCACTGAGGATTCAAAGAAAGTCAAAAGACAGACCCTGCCCCCAAGGAGCTTACCTGAGTAAGAGAAAAGAGTGAATTGAAACTGCTAGTAATGCAGGGGAAAACCCCCACAATTTTAATGCTATTGACAAGTAAAAGAACCTTCATAACTATATTGGAAAAAATATTTTCTGGAGAGTAAAACAGTCCACTTACTAGAAGGTTATATTAGTCTTCCATTCAATAATCATTTTTTGTAAAAAAGGAAGAGAGAACCAACATGATGTAGTGGAAAGACCAAAGGCTTCGGTGCCGAAAAGTCCTAAAAGTCCTGTTTTTGACAGAAATGTTGTGACTATAGGCAGGTCATTTAACCACTTGGTCCATCATTTTCTTAGTCTATAAAGTGAGGATATAATGCTTATATTAATTCCCTCACAGGGTTGTGAGCAAAACATTTTTTTTAAAGCTTGAAGCTTGGTTTAAATATGAATTATCACTGTTAGCTTATAATGCTGTGGAGGTCACACAAGTACAATCTTCATTCTGCCTTTACTCCTCCCTCGCCTTAGTACCCCTACCCCTAGCCCTCCCCTGAAAAAAACAAATTACCAAAACAAAAAAACTAACAAGCTGAGATCAGGGACTTCTTCAAATAAAGTCAATTCCTTTTATCTCCTGGGCCAGAAGATTTCGAATCTATACTTCTCACCCTCTGTATCTGTCCTTGCCTATAGCTACACTTTCTATCCAATACAATAATTGATGTTCATAGTGTTGAGCCTGAGGCGTCAAATTAAAAAAAAATCAACCTATATTTAGAGTATTATGTTTTAGTAAGGCAAAGATGTGTATAATTTTTTAAATTTCCTTTAAAAATAGTTTTGAAATGAAAAATGTTTCAGCATTTAATGGACAATCTTCAGTTAACTAGAATATATTTTATGTAGAAAAACAATCATCTATAGGAATGTGCAGGGCCCAGGGCTAACACTGTAAAACTTCCCCTGGCCTACTTTCTTACTTCTACTCACATGAGATCTGTCAGTGTTTTAATTTAGGTGGAATTGAGTTTAGTTAAAATAAATATTGGGGGCACACTTAAATGATACCAAATAGAGAAAACATGGCAGACTACATAGGCTGAGAGATGTGGGTAGAAACAGGACATGAAGGGATTAGATGGTCCTGTGGTAATTCCAGTCAACCAATCCTTTTATAGCCTTGAATTTGTAGAAATATTGGATATAGGGTGATTGCCTAAAAGAGCCAATGTTCAGATTTTAATAAAATATAGAAGATAATAGAGTCTCCAAAATATAGGGTAGTCAGGTTACTTCAATTCATGACAAAACTTTATCATATATTATTTAAAATGTGGTTATTGAATATCTAAAAAAGTGACCATCAGAAGGATCCAGTAAGGCTTCATCAAGAACAGGACACGCCAAATTTAACTCCTTTCCTCCTTTGACATTGTTACTTAGAGTGATAGATCAAACTAATGATGTGCATGTAGTTTATAACACTTTACAAAAGTATTTGGCAAAATTTCCTATGCTAATGTTGTGGACAAATAGTAGAGTCAAGATTCTAATTTGATTCCAAATCTATCATTTTTTCCCAACATTTTTATTGCAGCCTCCTCCACCAAAAAGCAAACAAAGAAAAAATAAAACTAATGTAATCTTGGAGTACACTAAGCAAAGCACAATGACGGAGACAAAGGAACCAACAGACCAATCATCTCTGCCTTGGTCAGATTGCATGTTTCAGTATGAACATTAATAAGTTGGAGAACATTTACAGAATGGTGATTATGATGGTTAAAGGCCTCGAGATTATGTTGTAAAAGTATTAGTGGAATACTTTAATTATATATATGGTATGGATTTAATCATCAATGCAATGACTAGTGATGATTCTAGGAGACCCATGACGAAGTATACTACCTGCCTCCTGATACAAGGTGATGAACTAAATATACAAAATTAAGGAATACATTTTTAACCAATTTGGAAATTTATTTTATTTGAATATGTATTTCAAGGATTTCCCCTCCTACGAGGTATTTATTACAAGGATTTCCCCTCCTACCAGGTATACTGAGAGGTAGAAAAAATAAATGTTGGTTAAAAATAAATTTTATGAAAATTAGGCCTATTGATTAGAATTGGAAGCTCTATAGGTGTTTATTTTGGAGAAGATAGCATTAGGGGCATGATAGCTGCCTTCAAGTATTTGAAGACTTATCATGTTGAAGAGAGATTAAGTTTGTTTTGTATGGCACAAGAAGGTAGAGGACAGGAACATTGGATGGAAGCTGCAGAGAGGCATGTTAGGTCTTGATATGAACAAAAAAAAAATCCTAATCATTGGAGTCATCCACAAGTGTAATGTGCTGCCTCAGGTGGTAGTATAGAACTTCATTCATTTTTTGAATGCAGAAATTACCCTGCTGTCAATAATGCACGTACATGACTTCATATTGCTTGCCTTCTCAATAAGTGGGAGAGGGGCTAGAGGGAGAGAGAAAATTTGGAACTAGAAAAAAACCATATATACATATTATATATAAACATACATATATATATGTATATGTTATATGTGTTTATGTTTACATATATACACATATTTTAAAAGAGAAATTATTGGGGTGGAGGTAGGTGTGTATGCAAGCAGGCCTAGAGTTGGAGCAAAGGTATACGAATGTGTATGAGAAACATTACTCTTTTTCTTATAAAAAGAATTATGATTCAAAAATAACTTTACTTAAGAATCATCAATATTGTGTTTTCTACTAAACTTGAATTTACAGAATGAGAAAGTTCACATATATGTATATATCTGTATACATACAAAAAGTTTCTTCAATATAAATTTTATATGTATACTCATGTATGTTTCAACAATCCGGCTAGCAGCTTCTGTGGGGGTGTAAGATCCACCCACAGCCAGCACCCAGAAAGCTGCCAACAGCACAGGTTCTTTTGATCTGCTTAACTAAGGAAAGCAAGGTGAAGGGGTTGACAAGCTTACTTTAATTCAGCATACAAGTATCATTCACTTAGTTCAGGGAAAAAAAAGCCAGCACCCTGAACTTCAGAGCAAATTACAAACAAAGTACAAACATCAACAGACAGACCCAATATAGATTCATAGTTACCAACATCTAGGTTCAGCCCGGGAGCTCAGAACAAGGGCTGGCCCAGAGTCACACGCGCCACCACTGCTGTGGGAATGAGCTCCAAAGAACAGAGAGCCAACCCCTGGTTTTTATATCTTTTTCGGTGTCAGGGGTGAGTCACACATGCGACTCACCCATGTGACCTAGAATCGTCACCAAAAGGCAGACTTAAACCCAGGTGGTCTAAAAGCCTCTACTCTCCCAGACATGTAAACTAGGCCCTCCCTGGAGTTAGCCCCACCTTGGGCCCCACCTTAGTTGCCAATCCACACCCACTAAGGTTTTACACCTAATAGGGGTTTGGGCCTGGGGCTTAGCACCTAGTAAGGCTCAATGAATTACTCAAAGGGAACAAAAGCCAAACTATTCAAGGGCACTTGTTGAACTAAGTGCTAAGGAGCCCATTTTTGCTTACCAACACAATGTAACAACTATTTTTATACCCTGTCAAACCTGTAATCTTGTATATAGCATATTTGCAAAATTACCAGCAGGGTTCAAAAGTAGGCTCCCATCATAGGATATAGTGGAAAGGATATGGAGCTTGGATCCAGAAGACCTGAGTTTGAGTGCCTGTTCTGTAATTTACTAGCTGTTAATTACCTTCACTAAATCACTTCACCTTTCAGAGCCTTTATGGTGTAGCTGTGATTCGCAGATACTCTATTTTCATTGCCTTCTTTAGAGTCAGGTGAAATTAATCTTCTCTGGACATGTTCTCTATTCCTTTCTGTCCCTTATTTTTCTTTCATACTATTTCTTAAGTTTCATAGATTTGGCTAATTCTTTCCTTTTTCAAAAATCTTCACAAAAAATCTGCATCTAGTGTACAAAACTGGGTCCAAACAATATTGTCAAGTAAGTGTTGTTTATTGTTGGTTCCTCTCCCCCACCCCCAGCTTTTTTATTGCCACCTCCCCAAGCATCCTTGCTAAAGCATCTCAACAAGAACTTGCACCATTTAGATATAAGCACATGACCCAGAGTTTCCTGGTTCCCTTCCCTATTCTTCTCATTAAAATGTTTTTGTCTTGTGTTCTAATCCCCTCTAGGGTTTGCAAGGGAAATGATGAATTAATGGTGGCTAATATGATAGCATGATACTACATTAGTTTCTCCTGAATACAAAAAAAGATGCATTTTAACTGCATTTTATGGAGACAATGGCTTAACCCAAAAGAAGAAACTGAAGAATTTTGGCCAGACTTTTAAGTTTCCTTCAAATGGCAAAGGGTTACCTATGTTGTCTGCTACACAACAGTGTCAGTCTTTTGTGGAAATGATATCCTAAATTCTAGAGTCAAATATTATTCTTCCTTTTTTTGTTGTGTATACATTTGTAATCTAGTGCTATTAATTATAATAATAAAAGCAATTAATTATTTAATATTTTAAAAGCAATTAGTATTTCAATTTGTTTTTCCTTCAAATAAATTCACCGTGTGAGTACATTTTATTTTTCAACCACCCTATTATAGACCTTTCATTAAACAGCCTACAGCAGATTGTATGTGTTTGGTTAAACTTAAGCTAAATGCTACATTCTGAAAGCAAATATGTAAGAAAACAGATATGTTGAATTGCAGTTCATATAAACACAGCATTTGTTAAAAATGAACAATGAGAATAAATTTTTATAATAGCTTCTCTTGTATTTCTTAACAATATAACATTCTGGTCAGGGTATGTGGTATACTTCTGTAATCCTTTCTACCCAGAGATGCTGGAACTCTTGGAACAGAGTTTTGAGTTGCAATGGGCCAAGTCAATTGGGTATCCATACCAAGTTCAGCATTGAATCCTAGGAAGCAAGTATCACCAGGAAGAGAAAATCAGCCCAAGTTGGAAATAAAGCAGGTCAAAATTCTTGTGCTGATGAGTATGCAACCCTGACATGAGCCCCTTAACTTCCTACCTGGATGAAATAGAGAGACCAAATAGAGAAATGGATGGAAAGAACAAAGAAAGGAAGGAGGGGGTGAAAGAGGAAAATATAACCTTCCAAATGTTTTGCTAGGAGACAATATTTTCTCTTTGCTGTGTTTGTAAATCTAGAAAAAGAAAAACTGTACTGATAAAAAGGAAAGTAAATGCGTTAGGTTTTTTCTGTTTTCTTTTAAACATGTTATTGATAAATTCGGAAATTCAGAAGAAATGAGTAGATTTTCATATTAACAAAGAACTAAATCAATACTCAATGGTTTTATCTTAGGAGAAATCAGAATTTGTATTTTTATAGTCATAGCAGCAATGCAGAATTTAATTTGTGGATGCTGAAATCTAAGAAGCTGAATTAGGCCAGCAGAAATAGAGATGTTATGCTGACACATGTTTATAAGCCAATGGGGAGAAAAAAAATCCTAAACCATGTGTAGTTTATTCAAAACTAAAAAGCAGAACTCTAATACAAACTAGATTTGGTTTTTATGTTCCTTCAAAAGTCCTTTCCCCCCTTTTTCTCATGGATATACTATTTTAATAAAAACCACCTGAGGAGATACAATGTCTTTTTTATAATATAAACTTTATTTAAACAAAAATGTTATCTAATGTATGATTATGAACACACAAATGTACACACATAATTTGAAAGGCAAGTATGACCTCATCTGTTTATTCTTCTGCTAAAATTTATTTTAAAGATCCTTATTATGACAAATCAATATGACAAGGTTGTTCTTTTGCTGAAATAAACAAAAATCAATGAGCCATATAAATAGCTATGTGCTGAATAATACATATCCAATATTGTTTTAAAGGTAACCTAGAAAAAGAAATGTGCTTTTGAATTGTAACTTCCCCCAGTCCTCTAGCTAAACTAATGTTACTATCCTATTATGGCATTTTAAAAAAAATATGTAATACACATTTAAACAAGATCTTCCATAAAATTTGTTTTTAAAAATGAAAAGGGAAAGGAGTGAGAAGGATGATAGAGGGGTGTAGAGAATATAAGTAAAGCAGATGCACTTTTCAAATTAATTTGAGGTATTGTTATAATGAGTGCTTTAGCCTCAGCCTATTGATTCTTCTCTGATCTATTAAAATTCCCAAATACTTAAGAGCTACTTCAGGACTAAGAATTTCCAAAATAAATTACAGCATTATTAAAAAATATTTATACAAAGAAACAAATAACTCTTAGTTGTACCTTTCAGTGCATTATGAGTGATGAATAATTATTCCAAATGGGTAACACAAGAATTCTTTTTTTGTTGTTTGTTTTAATCAAACTGTGCTCTTTTAGCTTATGTGGATCTTAGGACCCATAAAGATCAATAAAAATGTATATATCGTTACTCATATTGAAATGAGTTCCTCAACAATTGAACAACATTTTATCTGAAAGCAGAGTTCACTACATAGACACGTTTGAATATTCAAAATGCTCAGGTCATCCTTACTCCCTCCTTTGGTAGCCGAAGATGACAACTCTCTTATCTTGCACATTCTCCAGAAATATGTTGGCTCACTTCATGTTGTTCATGTTTAAATCATCGTTCAACAATTTTATGCTTTCTTTTATGCATTATAAAACCTTCTCCTACAAACGGATAAATATGAATAATCTCCACCCCACATTATATTATTGTGATTAGAATAAGAAAGCATTTACTTTAGTGAAATGGCTAAGTCTAAGGAAAGGAAGAAAGAAGTCTACATTTCCCAAATGGTCTGCCGAGAAAGCTTGTATCTATTTGTAATCAAGATCGTTTGGAGAATGTGGGAAAGAGAATGTTATGGTGTTAATCTTTCCCTTTATTTCATTTTAAAATTGCTCTATTTAAATCCATTTTAGTAAATGGTTGTATTTTTCTTTTTCAGTCTGTAATGGATTGAATGTTAAATCAGCAAACAATTGGTCTTTAAAAAACCGATAAAGATGGAGGAAAGTAAATTTCATAAAATTGTTCAGTTTAATGTGATCTGTTAATATTTTGAAAGAAAAATTCAGTGTTGTAAATGGTATGTTTTGCTTTCAGATGTCAAATACTTGAAAGAAGAAGATGCAAATCGCAAGACATTCACTGTCAGCAGTACACTTGATTTCCGAGTGGATCGAAATGATGATGGCGTGAAAGTAATTTGCAGAGTGGACCATGAATCTCTAAACTCCACACCTCAGGTAGCAATGCAGGTCCTAGAAATACACTGTAAGTAAACCTTTTTTCTCCTAAACTCATGTACTAAATCTTTTCTTTTGCTTTTTAAATCAAATCCAAGTTGTTCATCTTATAGCAGAACTCAGGTCAAGTAAATGAAACTTCTTCATGGTAATGGTATTCAGAGAGAAGGAAATCTTATTTTATTGGCAATAAAGTTTAAAAAAATTGTAAGATAAAAGACTGTTGTTTTCAAATTTTTTGTTGATTACCAAAAAAAGCATGGTTTTTTTTTTGGTGAAGAACCAATTGAACATATTAGCAGGCTTCAACAAAGTACTGACAATTGAACCCTAGATAATACAGTTTAATGCCCATGTTCCATTTGAAATTTCCAAAAAAAAATCGGGCTTTACTACATTCAGTATATGTCAAAATAAGTAGCAAAAATAAAGTAAGAATAGAGCTGGAGATTCAGAATTCTAATTTCTAAATTGTGTTCTAAGTCCTTCCAAAAGCTTTGAAGGGGTGACCATTATGTGATCTTAGGTTGTTTTTATATTCCCTGCAGATATTACCTTGTTTTTATTATAGTGATAAAAGTTTGAAAGTGCTTTATATCTTGAAAAGTCAAATGCAAAACTTATTTTCCATATGTATTTTTATGCATAAAATACCCTATGTACATCCTAAAGTCCTAGTTGAGATTTGACCTTCTCCAAGTCTATGTTGTCCTTTGCTTGTGTCCGAACCATCTATTTAATGCAGTCTTTATCCACTGTAGCACAAAGGCCCCCTCAGAAGGTTTTATTATTGTCAAACTGACAGATTTCATGACCAAAGCTTAAATTGGTCAGTAGGGGCTAGCCTTGTCTTCTTTCATGACCTTAGCATCAGAGATAAAGCTAGTGAATTGTTTCATACAGCCTTTCATTGTTTAGTCTTTGAATGGCACAATATACTTGAGTAATACTTTGTTAACTTAAGGTAAGTTCCTTATAATAAATCATAACCTTTTTATTTTTAATTGCTTCATTTTTTTAGTTATTTCAGTTTCATGATTTCTCATTTCCTCATTTGATCAGTAGTTATCTAAAATGACTGGCATATGATTTCTTGTTATACTGAATAAAGGGCCTCAGAATTCCTTTACTTGAACTTTCTTGTCTTATAGGCAAAGCCAATAAGAAAAATTAAAATAAAGTTAAATTATTACATGAAATTCAAATTTCCCCTAAAATTGAAAGAAAATTAAGGTAATTTGCTTATACAGCTTACAGAAGGAAGCAAGGCACTCACTGTGGATATTCTTAGCTGTGTAAAAGAGAAAGAGATTATTCATCAAGTCGATGTTACCAAGCAGCATTGAAGTATAATGAATTATTAAGAGTTGGTCACTTTTTTTGAAAGTTTGAAGATGGTATAGATACAGATATATATGTGTATATGTATATATGTATAAACACATGCACATACATACATATATGTATACATATTCCCCTTGGGATGGCAGACCAATTACAGAAAAAAAAATCTTTCACTTTATCTTAGTTTAGTGAGTTTGTGTCTGGAAGGCAGAGGAAAAAATCTATTTAATTTCTTTTTCGCAGCATCTAGTATACCACCATGCACATGAAGGAGCTTAATTAAAATTATTTTATGATTATGTTGGTTGTCCCTCTGAGGCACAGAGTTTCCCATTGTGTTAGTGGGGGCAATTGCAGCAGCTGGTTTCAGAGCCATAGTAAAGCAGGTTTCAGTTACATTTAGGTGGGGCCTTAAAACATCCCTGAGGATGCAAGATAACAGAGATTATCACCAATTTGTTTGGTGTTTTACCTTCTTTTTAATCTGGAAGGATAAATCCTTTCTCCACATAGGGCCTAAACTAGTCCCCAGGATGCTATGTGTATCCCACAAAAACTCTCAGATTTTATTAGTGAGATCTCCTCAGGCTTCATGAGTATGTAAAATAATATAACAAAAACACATTTGTAGAACTCTCCTTACACCCATCCCATGTATCATTAACCTCATTTTAGGGATGAAGTAGCCAAGGCTGTAGGAGGTGAAATGGTTTGTTCATGATCTCACAGAAAGTAAGCAATCACTCTATCAGATAAGACAGCATTGCCTCTCAGTACATTTACTCCTATTTGTTATGAAGCAGAGCTTCTTGCTTTGTATTCGAATTAATGTCCTGCAAGGTATGACAGAGGTTCAGGCAGAGAAGAGGCTTTAAGGAGGGGTGAAATAGAAAATAGGAGGGAAGTACATCACAGTTTCAAAATTTCCTGGCTTAGACATTGGGTGGAAAATGTATACTTACAACTTAGAATACATGTCAAGAAAACCAAGGAACCATACTTTTGGCAAACAAAACAAAACACAACACCCTTCTTCCCATCTTTAATATACTCTTCCTAGGGTTGGCATGGCATAAGTTACAGCAATGTAGAATAGGATATGGATACATCTTAGGTAATACCAGGGAGTCACCAAAATCAATCAATAGGCATTTATATAAGTGCCTACTTTGTGCCAAATCTAGGCTAGGTATTGGAGATACAAATAGAATGAATGAAGCTATCCCTACCACCCCAGGTGCTTATACTTTAGTGGAGAAGAAAAAAAGTTCATATATAGTTTGTACAGAATGAATATAAAAACAGTGCAAAGTAGCTGAATACAAGGGACTTTCTAAAAGAGTCAGTAGTAGTTGGAAGCCTCAGGAAAAGATTCATATAGATGTTGGTATTTGAAATGCTTCTTGAAGGGAGAGATTCTAGGAGTCTGAGGTAAAGATGAAGTTAGGTCCAAACAGATTCACAGGTGAATTCTACTAAACATTTAAAGAACGATTAATTCCAATACTATATAACTATCTGAAAAAAATAGGCAAAGGAGTCCTACCGAATTCCATTTAGGTTTTCAAAGCATTTTGAGGGATGTTGGAGTGTCATGAGGGAGGAATGGAGAAAAGGCCATTTTGGCAGGATCAATAAATGTAGAAGGAGGTTTAAATTCCGATGAGTCCCCCAAATAGGGTGAAACCAGGTTGTGAAGGACTTTAAAAGTCATGTGAATGAGTTATATTTGATCCTAAAAGTAATAGGAAGCCACTGGGATTGATTGAGAGTAGAGCAATGATGTGGTCAGATGTGTACTTAAGGAAAGTCACTGGCAGCTGTAATTTAACAACAATAACTACAACTGTATTTATAGTCCTTTGCAACCTGGGCTTTCCCTACCTTTCCTGTCTTCTCACACCTTACTCCCCAACATACAGTCTTTGATCAACACTCCCTTCTCCCTTCTTAGCGCCACCTGGTGTCTTCCCTGACTTGCTTGACATCCCAACTAAAATCCCATCTACTACAATTCTTTCCCAGCCCCTTTCTAACTCCAGGGCCTCCCTGTCTTAATTATTATTTTTTTTATTTATCTCATGTATGTATACCTTGTTTGTACATATTTGCTTGCTTTTTGTTACTTTTGTACTCCATTATATTGTGAGCTCCTAGATGGCAGGCACTATCTTTTATTTCTTTTTGTATTCCTATCACTTAACATGGTTCCTGGCACACAGTAGGTACTTCATAAATGTTGATTGACTGACTGAATATAGACAGCACTTTAAATTTTTCAAAGTATTGTGCAAACATCGTATTTTATCATCACAACAATCCTGGGAGGCAGGCAATATTATTATTCTTACTTTATAGATGAGGGAGCTGAGTCAAAAAGAGGTTAAGTGACTTGCCCAAGGCCACACAGCTTATAAATGTATAAAACTGGATTTGAACTTAAATCTTTCTGACTCCAGGCCAAGAGCCCCCTCTAGCTGCCTCTAGTGAGAGATTAGGGTAAAGAGATATTTGAGACAAGGAGACCAGTTAGGAGCCTATTGCAATAATCTGGTGTAAGGTGATATTACAGACAACTATTAAATATGAAAATGTAGTTATGTCAAATTCTGCATGAGAAGCCCTGTATTTTAGAGTTCATGTTTCCTAATGAGGGATTTCTAGCCTCAATTGCACAAGGTGATGGTGTTTTATTTGTTTTTGCTAAAACATGCAGTGAGATTGCTGTTTATGAAAAAGTGGCGGATATATACTTTAAAAGTATTATTTATATTATTTAAGGACAACAAATGAATCAGTGAGTTTAATATATGGGGGATCTGCCTTTAAGCCAAGAAGACAAGTGTTCAGGTCACATGCTAGCTGTGTGACCCTAGGCAAGGCATTTAACTTCTTACTGCTTTAGAGAACTCTCTGAGGTGACATATTGCAGACATGGTGACAAACTTTATTTGTAAAGGAAGTTTCCCTACCTAGTATTTCCCTATACCAATCACAATATGTATCCAAACCCTAACCCTGTCTACTTAAAAACAATGCTAGTAAAGGGTTACCAAATTGCAGAGATTATCTTTAATATGTTTTTAATATGCATTGGTTTTTTTAACTCAGTCATTTTTGAGATGTGTCCAACTTTTTGTGACCTCATTTGAGGTTTTCTTGGCAAAGATACTGGAGTGGTTTGCCATTTCCTTCTCCAACCCATTTTACAGATGAGGAAATTGAGGTAAACAGTCTTAAGTGACTTGCCTAGGGTCACACAGCTAGTAAATATCTGAGGCCACATTTGTTCTCATCAAAATGAGTCTTCCTGACTCCAGGCTGGGCACTCTATCCACCGTGCCGCCTACCTGCCCTTTTACCTTTAATTTAATGCAATGCTTTTGGCATGCATCATAGGAATATGTAAAAAAAGTTCCTGCAGTGTTCAGTCCACCTAAATAACATATTTGAGAAATGTCTAATTCATTTTACTGATTTACTTAAGTCCCTTAAAAACAATATGACTTTTTTACTTGTCTGATTTCATATTTTTAGTGGAACAGATTGTATGAGTCAGTTTTTATTTAATTCTCAGCAGGACTACTGTATCAGTTCTAACCGAAAGAATCATGTAGGAAACAAAACAATTAAATGTAACTACAGGTTCTTGTCCCACCAATTACATAGACGATAATTATAAAAACCAGGTAAAATATTTTTTAAAGAGTAAAATGAAGGAAACTTTGGAAAATATTTCGTCTAATGAAACCATTTTGAGAAATTTTGCATGCTGTGCCTTAGGGAAAAAAAACAAAACAAAACCCAAAAGCATTATTTGAGAAACTGGTCTAAAATTAATATAGAGAATAATATATATTATTAGATTATTAATTATTTCTTTAGGTCACAATGAATTTAAATTATGAATCATTTAAATGCTTAGATCCCAGGTAAAAGAAAGAAAGTTTTGAATTAATAAATATTTATAATAAGAGATTCTAAGTGTGAGCAATAAAAAAATAATATCCATGAGCACAAAAGCGCAGTGCCGCAATTTGCATGTTTAAATGAGATCAATTAGGTTAATGATGGATGAAAATAAGAAATCCATTATTTAAATGCAAAATAACTTTTAAAACTTGTGGGTTCATTTGCTGCCAAGTTTTATCTATCAAAGCAGCTAGCTAGTTCAAATGGCTAATGTACAGTCCTAACCTTTACCATTCAGAAACATTTCAAATTGGGTCTGCATGTAAAATATAATTGATTATAATCTACTTTTGCTAGCATCAGTCAATCAAAAATATCATAGGATATTTCTACACATATTTCTCCATGTTTTTGTTTTCTTGTTTTGTTCCTTTGGCAACAAAATTACTACGTTATCTTAAAATGGTTTGCAATTGAAAAATGACACCAGCTATTTCCTGGGACTTTCTAATATACATTTTACAAGGTGGTAGCTTGAACACTGTAGATCACTTGACCACTGCTTCTCCTCTTACTGTCCTGGACACCTGCAGGAGAAGTCATAAATTTGGTGAAATATAATGTTCTCCCTCCAAAATATTCTCCCTTTTGTTCTATTTAATCCAAGAGAACATTTTTTAAAATGTCTGATTCTAGTGGAACAGATCCCAAAAAGGATTTTACATGCTAATTTCCACAGTAGTCATAATTAAACCTTAGAGATAAAGACTAGACCTGTGGTTTTCTAAGTAAAGAGAATTTCTCAGTGGGAAAAAAAAAACTCTACCAGTGAAGGTCACCTTCTTTTCTGCAGTGTTAGAGTATTGCCTAGAGCACTGGCTGGTTAAGTGACTTGATAGAGAGAGGACATGAACCAGTGTCTTCTAGGCCAGCTTTCTATCCACTAAGCACACTCTCTGACTGAATGTTAAGTTTAAAAAGTAAAGGAAGCTAGGTGGTGTAGTGGACAGAATGTTAGACCTGGAGTTAGGAAAGCCTAGTTCAAGTCTGGCCTTAGACTTTTGCTAGCCATGCCACCTTGCACAAATCATTTAACATCTCAGTTTCTTCATCTGACATGGACATAATAATAGCACCTAACTCCCAGGTTGTAAGGATAAAATTAGGTAAGTACTTTGCAAACCTTTTGCTAGCTATTTTTATTATTATTATTAATTTTATGTTTGGTGTACAAAGAGATATGTCACTCCACACTTGCTAAAATTGAATTAATCCCCCAAACACCAAGAAACACACATTCTACTAGGCCAATTTCTTATAAATTCTTCTCATTTCTTCCATATATATATGTATGTGTATATATACATATGCATATATATATATACACATATATATTATGCCAGTTTAGCTCTGTGTGTGTGTGTGTGTGTATGTGTGTATGTGTGTGATTAAATTTTTCGTATTATTGACTTTAGGAAGCAGTTTGGTAGCTCAGTGGATAAAATGCTGGTCCTGGAGTCAGGAAGCCCCGAGTTAAAATCTGGCCTCAGATACTTAGTTTAACCCAAGTCATTTAAACTCTGTTTGCCTTAATCCACTGGAGAAGGAAATGGCAAAGCATCCTAGTATCTTTGCCAAGAAAACCCCATGGACCATATGGTCCACAGTGTCAGGAAGAGGCAGACATGCCCGAACAATAACAAGGACAACATACAAGGAAGAATTTTGTAACCAAAGTTTATATATAATTTGTACACTACTCATCCATCTATTGCTGGATTACAATCAACAAGTATTAAGTAAGCGCCTACTATGTGCCAGCCGTGCCAAACTCTGAGGATACAAAGAAAAAATTGAAACAGATCTGTGAGGGGGATCTAACAACTGAAGGGATCGCAAAGCACTTCTTGGAAATTATACCTGAACTAAGCTTTTTCAGTGCACTAGGGGTTCCCAGAGGTAGGAGTGAGAGTATTACAATCATGGGGACTGCCCATGAAAATAGGCATGGGGAAATGAATGCTATACAAAAGAAACAACCAATTATGGCAGTTTAGCTACAGCACAGAGTCAGCAAATATTTTTAGCAAGCAAAATTGCTTATGTGCTAGACACTGTGCTAAGCGCTGTCTAGTTGGGGAAGACAGGACATATAAAGGATCTGAAAAGCAAGGGGGAGGGAAATAGTGCACATAGTATGAGGCAGTGGAAAGAGCATTGAAGTTGGAGTGCTGAATCTGAAGTCCTTGGATCAATTTGAATCCTGGCTCTACCGGTTACTGGCTGTGTGGCCCTAAACAAGTTCCTTATTCCTCATTTTCTTCACCTGTAAAAGAAATGAGTTTAATTATATGACCTCTAAGGTCCTTTCTGACTCTAAATACACGATCTAATAATCCTGGTTGACATTTCTGGCAGATCATCAGAAATCCAGGACTGTAGCAAAGGTTAGCTCAAATTTTATAAAATATTGGTCAAGTATGTCATCATGTAGCAGAAAGAACACTTCATTCTAATGCAAAAGGATATGGATTCTAATCTCAGCTCTGCTACAAGTACCCTGAATGACCTTCAGAAATCTCACTGGGTCTCAGTTTCCTCACTTGTAAAGTGAGTAATTTGGGTTACATGATTTATCAAGTCCTGTTCAGCTCTAAATGCTATGATATTTCCTGCATCTATACAACAAAATCACAATATTTCAGTCATTGAAAGTAAAAAAAAAAGACATATATAAGGCAAAAGTAAGGCAAGCTTAAGTTAAAATTTCAGAAATTTAAATAAGCATTTCTGTTGGCTAAACAATGTACTTCTTTTAGAAAGTATATCTTATCTCTGGTCCTGAAATGAATATGAATTTTTTCTGTGATATTGGCCCCAGGGAGTCTTAAGGTATATTTTATAGGCAAGTAAACATTCATTAATTCATTCAACAAAGATTCATTGGGCAAGGACTATGTGCAAAGCATTATGGTGGGATTTAGAGAATAATAATTAAGAAAAAAGATGTGTGTGTGTGTGTGTGTGTATGTGTGTGTGTGTGTGTGTGTGTGATGGAGCTGCTAAGAATTTAATAATTAGCACATTTAATATATATTTGTCGACTTTTGCTCAAATCTTAGGAAAACATGTTTGACTACAGAGTCAAATAGTGATGCAGTGTAAAAGGCTCCAAATGGCACAATATTTGGAATTTAGGGAGAAATTTAGGAAAATGCTAGTCAACTTTTTTTCCTCCCTAGAATTAAAGGTAAAATATTTATCAAATAATTAGCATATATTCAAATCTTAACTGCAGAAAAAATTGCAACTGCATAATATCATTTATTTATGATATTTCTGTTGAAAATGAGAAATGAAGTTAGAAAATTAAAATTCATTTGCATTCATTAAATCGATTGAATATAGTGCCAACATATTGTCAAAAATAGGTCTTGCCCTGATGCCTGCAAAGATGAAATATCCAATATTTTCGTTGGGTTGGAAGAATAGTCTAGATTTATTTCATAGGCTAAGCAACTTAAAATAGAATAAAATTATGAAACTTACAGGTAATACTGATGCCAACAAATCTTACATAATACTTTTCTAGAGAATAAAAATTGTTGAAGAAAATGAGACAAAAATAAATTTGACAAATGGAACTTCAACTTTTTGGGAAAAAATATGAACCACCTACATTTCAAACATCCAAATTAACGTCTTAAAATCAGCTCTAAATGAATTCCATGCTGTATGGGATGTTGTAAGCAGTAGAAAGCTTATAATAATTCTATCCCAGAATGCATTTAGGTATTAATATTTTTTTAGTAATTTTTTTATTCCAAAGAAAAAGGTAGTTCCTTTTTTCAAATTTTTCTCCAGTACATATAAGAATTTGATATTTTCTCTCTCCACTCTACTCTTCTCTTTCCCTCTTCTCTTCCCTCTCTTCTAATAAGAGAAATAAATTTTTTGTAGTTTCATAAATAAGTAAAAAGCATTATATCCAGGTTAACTCAAATACTATCTATCTACTGGACTTTCTGTTTCCTTGTTATACCCACTTAAATGAAAATAAAAAGCTAAAATTACTGCTATGTGTGAAAGCACAAAATAGATGAGCATTTTTGTATAATAGTTGATCTGTTTATTGTGTTACCATCACAGGTCTATCTCAGAGTGCCTTTACTAAACTTTCTAAAATATCCTAAGGGCAAAAAAGAGATGTATTTAGAAACATGATGGATTATGATTTTCCCTTTTTTCTCATTGCAAAGTGATATGAAATTTTTTTAATAATATAAATAAATGTACAACTATTCTCGCTGATATTAAAACTGAAAAGGGCTTTCCCTGTGTCTTTTGCTCAGTAAGAGGTTCCCCTTGTTGAAACTATCAAAAGTGAGGGTGCTAAAATGATCTTCATTCATTTCAATTTCCTAGAAGTCTGACTAGTTTCTGTAATAATCTTAACTTGAAGCCCAGCATTCTATATTGACTTATCAGATCCTTAAAATAGGAGGCAACAATACATATTATAAATCAACACGATTCCATTTTATAAAGCAATTTTATTCCTTATGTATTTTATAGTGAATACAGAATTACAGAATAAAATAATGGATATGAATGAATAAGTCAGTAAAATTATTTTCTATGACATTTGAAAATAGATTGAGAAGAAATGAATAAAGTAGTTTCTGAAATACAGAAACTCAGAGAAGATAAGTATTAAATATATAAAATACCTATATAGCGGAAAAAATTATGGGAGTTTAAGCTAAAATGGTACAAAGAGATTAAGATACAAAGATACAAAGAGATACAAAGATTAAGTAACATGAAATGATTTATAAAGACATGCTAACATCAACTCATATCTTTGTAATGAGGAAAAGAAGAGTATGATGCTTAGCCAATCATTATGAAAAGATCTGAAACCTGGAGAGATTATAGAGATGATATAACAAGAGTCAATATGAAGTAACAGAATGTAAGATTGATAGTCATTGTCAAAAAAATGTACTTGTTAAGTTTGGGCTTTGGTGAGGAGAAAGCTGGGCTGGAAGAAAATTGGATCTTGAATTCCATTTTTAAATTTAACCAAAAAAAAAGAAAGGGAAAGAATTTGAATTGTAAAAAAGTGAAATGATCTGATATTCCTTGTAAAATCCTAATATTACACAATGCTCCTTAACTCACTCTATGGAAAACACCATATAGCAGAACTAATAATAATAAGGTGGTCAACACATTTTGCCTTGGTTAAAAGTTCATTTATTTGACTAAAAACTACTATTAATAAGACTGATGGAAGGAAGTACCTGATCATCATTTTAATTCTGTAGGAAATTTAAAAAGAGACAGTCACACATGTGATGGGTCTGCCTCAGGGTCATGAGTATGTGTTCAAGTCTTGCCTTTGACATATGTGTTATATAGAACTGTGTAACCCTGGTCAGATTAGTTAACCTCCTGATGCCCACAGGTAACTTTCTTAAGACTAACAATTCCAGATAAATTGCTAATCTTCATTAGTAGAAATATCATGGAGTCAAATATATAGAGCTGTGCAAGACCTTAGAGAACATCTAGTCCTTTCCTTAATGAGGAAACTGAGATTAAAGAAAATTAAGCAACCCAGTACCTAGCACAATGCCTAGCACAGAGTAGGTACTTTATACACATTTGTGTATTGATTGACTTGCTAAATGTCTCAAGAAAAAATAAGTGACAAGAAAAATTTGAAGCCACGTCCAAAGCCAATATTTTTCCTACTATACTATACTACCTGTCACATGGATGAAATCCTAGAAGGAAGGAAGGAAGGAAGGAGGAAAGAAAGAAAGGAAGGAACTTGAATATTGCTAAGTTTTCTGTGACACATTTAAAATACAGTGTTTCACAGTACAGTGATGGAAACTCATGTGAATAGGTGGAATGGGGTAGGTCCTTTGAAGAGCATATACTCATGTAAATAATAAAGAAGTGGGAGAAATTACTAAGTGATCATGAGCAAGTAATTTAGCTTTCTGAGCCTCAGTTTCCTAATTTTAAAATAGAGTATCAAAATACTTGACTTACTCATCACAAACACAGGATCGCAAACAAGAAAAGTTCTTTGAAAACCGTAGGGCAAGTATATGATATAAATACAGAAAGCAAAGAAGTAGATAATAATGGCTGGGCTATGGACCAAATCAGGTCCTCATCTAGATAGCAGACTGATAAAGGTTTACTAGAGAGGAAAAAAAAACACAAAGAAAAGTCACTGCTTATAGAGGAAGAACTAGAACTAGGACACTCTATTAAGATCCTTGAAACATACTAATGTATCCTGACACATCGATTGGAAAATATAAAGGGGGCTGCGTGTCTTTAATGACTATATTGAACATAATAACTGAATGAATGAAGTGGTATGGGAACTACTCTTGTGTTGAGCCAATGCCTGCTTTTTAAGAGTCATTTTACTGTAAATAATTGAGGAAAATGAATACAAATTGTAGGGACTCAGCATATTAGAAACACAGGAAATGTAATGGATCCAGAAAAGCTAAAAAAAGTGTAAAGTAGAAAAATGCAAATGAGGATGCTTATTTTCTTTTCCTTTGTCCTATGCTAATATTCATAAAAACATCCTTTGTTGTCAGAGAAGTGACATTTCCTTTTAAAGAAGTAACATGGGCATATTTGCACTTTAGGAAGACTTTGACAGGTATATGGACAACGGATGGGAGAAGGGAGGGGCATGAAGTGAGAAGAACAATTAGGAAGCTATCACAATTGTCCAGGTGAAAAGTGATGAGAGACTGAACTGGGGCAAGGTTGTCTGAGTAAAGAAAAGGGGAAAGATGGGGAAAATTTCTAGGTAGAAATGATCCAATTTAGCAATCTGTTGAACAGATGGGCTTAGGCAAAAATGAGACATTGAAGATGGCAAAATTGTGAGAACATGGGTGCCTGGAAGGATAATTTTTCAAGAAGAGGCTGAATGACTACTTGGGTACAATGAAGCAGGGATGGTTTTTACATTAGTTGAACTAGATGACTACAAAGGTCCCTTTAAACTCTGAATTATGTGATTCTGTGTGTAAAAGTATATGGCAAAAAATTATAAATTGACAATTTGCTTCCAAATATGATTGATGTGATCTGAATTTATATATACATTTCCTTCAAACATTATGTTAAATAAATATGTACCTAGAAGCACCGCCTCCAAAAAAAAAATTGTGGAGTTGAGTGGGATGGGGAGTGGTTGGTTTGTTGATTGGTCTAAAAATTCTGCATCCCAGTGATTGAATGTCTACTGAACATATTGTTTGCTGTTTTCTATAAACACGCACAAAGTGTAAAATCTGCAGTGATGTAATCATTTTAATCCAGTATGTATTTCTTCTTAATAACAGTAATCTGTCACATGAAATTGTGTCAGTGGTGGTGACATTTTTTCAATAAGAGGACAACATGTTATGGTGTGTCTGTGTGCGATTGTTTAAATAATGATAGTGCTTTTCTAAAGGAACAGACTTAAAGTTCTCTTTTCCTTCATTTTTAAAGCCCTTAGTAATGTACACATATTTTTGACCTAATGACTCTAAAAGCTCTAAGTACTAGTGCTTGTAAGATTGCCCATCAGGAAGTTTAATCTTGGAACTGACATAGATATTTTCTCTTTCCTAAAATATTCGTTAAGGATATGGAACATCAATTCTGTTAGATCAATATCTTCACTTTTACTCAAATCCTGGCTCATTCAAGTGTAAAATGAGGTGTCCTTACTTCAAAAGCTGATAATGCTTTAAGAAACTCATGGAAAGAACCAATACCACACTTATCCATGAAAGATGTCTGACCATTAATTTAACCTTCTACAACCTAAATTTCTTCAACAAAGGATCAGAGGAAATTTGTATTTTCTTCTCATTATCTTGTACTTTTAAGGAAATTATCTGAGTAGACTCATTGGCACAAATGAAAAGCAAAGACTACCGGATCCCTTTAATATTGAATATACTTTGCATAAAGTACAAACTAACATAAATGTTGCAGGAATGAATTTGCTTGCAAGTGTGGCTATATACACATTTCCCCCCTAATTCTCTTGCATTTTTGAAGGGGAAAAAACCAACTATTTTCTATTTTTCTATTAATAAGTATGCTCTTAGAGTAAAGGGATGTTATCTTCAATTGAATTTTTATACAAATTAGTTTGTCATACATATATAAACATTTAAGTATGCATATGTATATAGACATAAATATATGAATCACACAATTACTAAAGCCTAAATTTCAAAGTAAATATAGAAATCATATATTAGCTTGCACAAGGCCTGAATTTACCATTTCAGAACCAAAACAGAAGTATGTTTAATCAGATTAATACCAGTGTAATAAACAAATTATAGCAATAAATAAGGTACCAAACAAAGAGGATTCTCATAGGTACCTTGGAGCCACAAGGTAGCCAAATCTTGATTCTGGATATAGCCTTTCTTGCCTCCTACCCCAGCTTTAGGAACTCTTGTACACATCATCTCTTATGTCCTCATTTTGCAAATTTGACTGCAGACATGGGGAAGGGAGGGAGAAAGGCAGTAAGGCTGTGGAGGGCCAGTGGAGACAGGGACCTCTCCCACACATGGGGCTCTGGGACCAAGAAGCAGGAGCAGGAAGAGGAATAGGAGACTGGGACCAGCCACACCGGGGAGTGGCCAGAAGCAGAGGAAGAAATGGGCAGGGGAGAGATGAAAGGGAACTAGACACTGACAAGAGAGTAGGCCTCACACTGGGGCTGGGGACAGACACAAGGTACCAACAGGGACTGATGGAGGGTTCATGGTGTAACAACAATGCTATATATATATAATCATTCACATAGTTCAGGGGAAAAAGTCAGCACACTGAACTTCAGAGAAAATACAAACAGAAATGACAAGCAGAAATTATATAAACAGAGTAAATAATCACAAATCAACGGACAGGCTTCTAGCCATCTGACCAAGACATTACATACATGGTTACCAAAGAGAGAAGCACCAACATCTGGGTTTTTCAAAGCTGGGGGGTTCCTTAACAGCTACCCAGAGTCTCGTCTGGTCAGATCACAAGACACTCTTTCAGTGAATGAGCCCCAAGCAAAATGCTAAGTATTATACACTTCTTCAGGGTCAGAGGGCATCACAACCATGGGACTCAAACCCATGTGACCTAGGCCTTCCTGTGACTTAAGCAGGTCATCAAAGACTCTTGATTGAAACAAAGGCAAGACTCAAAGGCACTTGATTGCCTTAGTGCTGAGAAGCACTCCAAAACAAAAGACAATAAAAAGTCCAACTTTACTTGCTATTACATGTGGGTGGAGTGGGGCAAAGGTCTTCTCTTTTAGTAGGGGAGATCTCAAGCCAAAGTCTTTAGGAAGACTTTGATCTAGTCTCATGTTTGTTTTTGTTTTTTGTTTTGTTTTGTTTTTGTAGGAGTGGGATGCAGGCAGGAAGGGCAGGAGCAGAGAGAGAGAGCACAGTACTGCATAGTAAAGTTAATATAGGTGGTTTTTTGAGATGTGGATTTAAAGTTAAATTTGTTTAATGCAAATTTATATAAAGTAAGAACTGTGTGTATTATATTCTTACAAATACTCTATACTTCTCAGTTGCTCAATCTTTTCAGTTCTCATAACTTACTCCTCTACTATAGCACAGGAATGGTTACACTCCGACCCTTGCCATTACCCACAAACATTCTACTTTCATGCTCAAGAATACCAAACATCCTTTTCTTGATTATAATCTTTTATAATTTCTTATGCCTTATCCCTTTATTTCTCCTTATGCTTTAATGCTATACTCCCCATGAATTCCAAATCCTCCACATCTTGGTATTTTGGCCTCACCTTTGGATAATTAGGCTCTCTTCCCAAACCAGACCCCTTCATGAGCGAGTTCAACTCTTCAGTATCCTCTATCCTCAAATCCCTTGTTTGCGGCTATGTTATTCATGCCATGATAACCCTAACTCTGGATTACTCCTACCATTTACATTCCTTTACATCCATAGCATGTATGTGCTACTAGGGGAATCATGAAATTTTGCTTTCTAGGTCCACTATAGACTTGTATTAACTAATCTCAAATGGACCCTCACTGCAGCAAAAAATCCTTCATCTCCTTCATAATCACTTCCCCATGCACCACTCTGTTCCCTAACCCTCAGAGCTGAGTACCTCACCTCACATTTCAGCCAAAGAACCGAGGCCATTCACTGAAAGCTTCTTTTTCTCCCCTTCTCATCATCTCTACCATTATTCTTCACTATCTCCTTCACTCTAGTCTTTGCCACCAGGTGGCTATACTTCTTGACAAGGTGAATCCCTCCACATATTCCATTGGTTCCATCTGCTATTGTCTTTTCAGTAGATTGCCCTCCACTGGCATCTCCTTTTTCCTTCTAATGTTCAATTGTACCCTATCTACTGGATTTTTCCCTGCTGCCTACAAACATACCCATATCTCCCACATCCTTAAAAAAAAAAACCTCATTAGATCCTACTAACCCCATTAGCTGTTGTCATCTATGTCATTTCATTACTTCATTTCTAAATTATATTTATACAAGGTATCTCCATTTCATCTCCTTATTTCTAAACTTTCTGCAGTCTGACTTCTGAGCAAATGATTTCAATTAAAACTGTTTTTTCTATCATTACCAAGGATCTCCTAATTGCCAATTCTAATGAACATTTTCGAATCTTTATTTTTCTAAACTTCTCTTCAGCATTTGATATAACTTACTACTGTCTCTTCCTAGATATTCTTTCTACCCTGGGTTTTCATGACTTGTCTCTTTGTTCTCCTTACGTTTTTGAGTGTTCCTCAGTCTCCTTTGATGAATCTTCTTCACTAATTATGAGTGTTCCCCAAGGCTCTGACCAGGACTTTCTTCTCTTTTCCCTCTATTTATTCTCTTTTGGTGATCTCATCGGCTTCAATGGATACAATGATCGGTGTTTGTTTTTTTGTATCTCTCTCTCTCTCTCTCTCTCTCTCTTTTTGTGTCTCTGTATCTATCTCTCTCTCTCTCTCTATGTCTGGGTCTGTCTCTCTCTCTCTCTCTCTCTCTCTCTCTCTCTCTCTCTCTCTCTGTCTCTGTGTCTCTCTCTCCCTCCCTCCCTATAGATAGATAGTAAGTATACTATTTTGTGATAGTCTGCATATTGAACTCTTTCCCTTTAAACTCTTCCTATTCCATTCCATCTGCCATGTAGCTGCCAAAGTGGGGAACCGGAGTATGTCCAATCATTTCACTACCTACACTATAAAGCTCCTTATTACATTTAGGATAAAATATAAACTCATTTTTAGGCAACTTTTCTGTGCATTTTAAAATAATGTTATATTTGAAAAGAATAATTCTGATATGGTTGGTGGTATTATCAAATATCAACTAGAGCTTTAGGTGAATTTTCAAACCTGTTTCCCCACAAGCAAGTGCCTTCTTGCAAGAGTCAATTGATGAGAGAAAGCTAGTTTACAGATATGTTAAACTTGCAACACAAAAGAAATTACCATTTTTATAGATCATGAGAAACTATTTTTATCCAACTGGAGAAAAAGTGAAGGTTTCATATTCAAGAAGAAGTTACAGCAGCAGACACTCAATTAAGCTGAAATATGAGGTAAGGTTAAAAGGACATGAATATTTAGCTGTAGTTCGCCTTTGCAGAACATCTACTGAATTTCTAAACTGACCCTTTATTCTAGTGCTTAGTGAACCAAATTAGTGGTAATGTTGCATATCAAAAAGTTCTTTCCATTGTGTCTTCTGGAAGCTATTTGAAAAGTTCTTTACATTTGAGCTCATAGTATCTATGAAGTTATAATAAAAATAATTTTATAGGTTCCCTTTACTGTATGGCAACTCAATGCAAAATATTTCTTCTGCTAGTATTTCAATTCTTCAAAAGCTCCATGATATCTTTGATGTGGATACTATTTTTGCCTCAAAGATCTTAACCTCTCCATGCCTGGGAATAAGGTACAGTTACTTATTCATAGAATTATACAGTCTCAGAATCTCAGAGTGGGAAGATCCATATCTGAACAAAAAGCCCCTTTGCCTAGCAACTGGTCATCCTGTTTTTGTCTGAAGTTCTAGACCTGAGGGAAAATTTACTACATGCTGAAGCAGGCCATTCCACGTGCAATAGATCAAATTATGAGGAAGCATCTCTTTATATTAGTTCTAAATTTGCCTCTGCAAAATCTGCTAATTATTCTACTGCCGCCTTCAGGCAACAAGCAGAAAAAATCTTAATCTCTCTTCAGCTGCTCCTAGTTCTCCTGCTTCAGCTCCCTAGTTCTCCTAGGGCCAAGCAAAACTAATCTGATTTGTCTTCAAAGGGACATCTCTTCTGATACTTGGCTACACCTATCATGGTCCCACTACTTCTCTTTCCCATGCTAAACATTCTCGTATTTATCAACTTTCCTATGGCATATTCTTCAGGCTTTTGAGTTACATCAATGCCCTTCCTAAAATGTGCCACCCAGAATTAAACCTAACATTTCAGATGTGTTCTGTCCAAGTTGAAGCACAAAGGGACTATAACCTTCCTAATCCTAGACACCTGCCTAATTAAAGCCTAAGATTTAATTAGCTTTCTCAGCTGATAGATTTCATTAAAACATTTGTTAAAATTCTATGTAAACTGTTTCTACAGTATTCTCCTGATCTTTCTGTCCAGTCACCCCATCAAACAAAGGTGATAGGGTTGTTCTGGGATGATTTGTTCTTTATGAAATCATGCCATTTTGCTTCTTTTTTCTTGGTTTTCACTAAACATCTCTTTAAAAATATTTTAGGATTTTTCAAGGCATTTATCTCAAGTTCATTGACCTATACTTTGCAAAACCTATTCTTTTTCATTTTTAAGAGTTTTCTACCATCCTCCACTATCCCAAATATCAATGACAGTGGCTCTACCATTACATCTTCCAATTCTTTCAATACCCAAGGATATGGTACATTTGGACTCAGTGAATTCATCAAAGGAAGTGAGATATTTTCTTATTCCCCTAGTTATATTGAGGATCAACTCTCAAATAGTCTTTTTTGTCTATTTTTTAAATTAAAAAAAATCATCCCTCCTTACAAAAAAAAAAAAAAAAACAAAAACCTGAAGCAGTTCTGCCTTTTTCTCTTATATTACTTATCATTATATATACCAAAGTAGGGATCTTATCCCTTTTCTTATCCTCTTCTTTTCCTGCATAAAGCATGAAAACAAAAACAACACCACTTTTTTCTAGCCTTAGGTAATTCTGAGTTCTACAATGCTTAGGACTCTTACTTAACTGTGTGCTACTTTTATATTCATTTTCTGTTACCCATATCTTCTTCTAAACATGCATTCTTAAAAATCTAGGTTGGTAGGTGACTGCCCAGTTTACAAATCTCCCTGTAGACTTTTCTCTCTTCAGCTTCAAATCCCAGTGATTAGTCCCTCTTTGTTGGAATGAGGATAGAGTGCCCCAGCACCGTCATTGATTCCTCTGCTTTTGGAAGGATGAAATAATCACTAGGACAAATCAAGAGTTCCAACAGCTATTTGGATAATTGAAGTTCCTCATCACTGCTTAATGATGCCTTTGTGACATGCATATGACTTCTTGACAGGCTTCATAAATACTTCATCTCTTTCCACCTTCTGCCTTCTTTGTGATAACAAAAAGACACTTTAAACAAAATGGCTGCCCTCAAACAGGGAAATGGTTCAACAGCCAGGGCAGCTTGGTGGCACAGTGGATAGAATGTTGGGCCTGGAGTTGGGAAGACTCATCTCTCTGAGTTTAAATCTGGCCTTCAGACATTAGCAAAATGGCCCTGGCCAAGTAACTTTTGGTTTCCTCATCTGTAAAATGGGCTGGAGAAGGAAATGGCAAACCACTCCAGTATCTTTGCCAAGAAAACCCCAAATGTGGTCCCAAAGTCAGACATGACTGAAAATGATCAAAGAACAACATAATATTTTGCCATGAGTAATGATGAATATGAGAACTATATATGTATGTATGTACATACATAAAGAGAATATATATGAGGTTTTATATATACATATATTATATATAATATGATCTATATTATACACACACACACACACACACACACGTATGTCTCCAGCCAATTGTTTGGAATAGGATATGCCCATCCAGAACCATATTCTATTCAGAGGTCTTATTCCAGCAAGTCTCAGTGATTCCCATAACATAAAATTTACCTCCTTCCATTAGGAAAAGGTCTGATATTGCTTGACAGAGAACATGAATTTCATTGCTGTCAAAAATAAGTTACATTTATTATGAAGTAAACTTTTAGGAAAATATGTACTTTTTTTCTTAATTAAAGAAACAAATTCTCCTAATCAAGTAGAAATTAAGATTCTTCCTTTGGTTTTTACATAACATTGTGTTTTACTTTACCTATGATTTTATGAAGTTTCTACTTTTTGATATTGACAAAGGAATATCATGCAGCATACTTATGATATTTGTAAAAATTATTGTCAGACTATGCTTGGATTTTTTCTGTTAAATTGTTCTTTTTTAATGTAAAATGAAATGACTGAAATTATATAAGATTGGCATTTAAAGGTTTATGACCAGGTGCTAACTTTTATTGGTTATTTTAAAAACAATTTGCTAACTTTACTAAAGGACAAGTACTATATTCTAAATGTTGTATTATTGCATTTTAAGAAAGATTTCTGTCTAATGTTTGTAAGAAGGTGGTTTAACTATCAGCCCATTGTTGGATGCTCATTATAGGTTCCAGATTACTGCAACAATGAAAGTGTTCTTATTCAAATGTGCATTAATGCATTCAGTTCGTAATAATAGCATTCATAGGCATCTATAAATAGAAGAAGAAACAATTGTATGGTATGCTTGATATTCATCCTAAACACTTTTTGGCATTTCACTTTTAAATTCAGCAGTAATGTAACCAGTGAATTCATAAGTTATTCAGGTACTTTTCTTAGCTTTGCATGAACAAGAAGTTTTGTTCTTACTACTGCAGAGACTATTTTAGCAACTGAGAAAAAGGAGTTTATTATAAAGTGTGTAATTTCAAGCCTATATTTGGAAAAATTCTGCAGATAGGGACAATATACAGTTAAATAATATATAATTTACACTAGCTTGATTTTGCTAATACACTTTTTAATTTTTTTCTCCCTAGATACACCATCAGTTAAAATTATACCATCTACTCCGTTTCCACAAGAAGGACAGCCATTAGTTTTGACTTGTGAATCCAAAGGAAAACCCTTGTAAGTGACCTAATGAATAATTTATTATATAAACTGTTTTAATTAAAGCACTTAACTATGGAAACCTAATTTTTTTTTATAAATCTTTTCATAGTGTAAAACATGATCTCTAAAACATAAAACCTTTTGAATCAAGACCTGATTAGGCATTTGTCTATGAAATTTTCGTCATTTGCTTTATCGTCTAGTGAAGTTTCTAGGAAGAAATCCCAGAATGAAATGTTGCTTATTTGTTTATCTTTTTTCCATTCAGTAAGATATTTTAATCTGAATGGACATTGGACTTAACTGGTCACTGTTTGCATCATGAATTTGATGATAGGTGTGTGTTCTTGGAGGTGATACCTTCACTGAAAACTTTTCAAATTGCAAAGCAGTCCAGGCAGGTGCCAATTTTTAAGGTACTTTCTGAATTCCTTTTCTTTTAAAGGGAAACATTAGTAATGTGGTGATTGTGGGACAAGTGATCATTAACCACCAGGACCTCGTATCAGCTAAGGCAAGATTCATGACCTCCAGGACAACCATGAACATGCCTGAATGGTTCAGAATAATAAAGTTAAGAAATTCACTAGGTGGAAAGCAGAGGAAGTATAGCATTTATTTAGGCATGAGAGAATGCAATTCCAGGATCAGTAATTCCATATAGTAGCAGTAATATTCCAAAGCCATCTCAATTTAGCCACAAGGAAATTGTAACACAATATTATAGGAAGGAGCCAAGTCATCTTGTAACCTTCCCTCCTGCTAGGGCCTTCCTGTAAACAATCACTCACCAATCCTAACTCTGCTCAGCACTCTCTTCTGTAGCTCTATAGACTCCAAGTTCCTGCTTCTTCTTCTTAGGCTGAATTCCGATTGCTGTAGCTCTCGCTGCCTCAATGTCCTCTTGATGTCTACTTCCGAATCCTGCCACTCTCAGTTCTGCTGCTCTGCTGCTCTCAGTTCTGGGCTCTCTTTTTATGCAGTCCTAGCCATCATCTGATTGACTGGAACTCAGCACACTGGCTCTGGTTTTAGCAACTCTGGTTAGGGCCCTGAGGGCTTCAACCAACATTAGCTTAACTAGCAAAAGGGTGTGAGCCTGGGGCCTCACACCTAGTTAGTGAAAGGGTGTGGGCCTACCTCTAATCCAGCCTCCCTTTATTAGCCCCACCTAAGGCCTATTCAATGGGCTGGAAAGATCCTTCACTTACTGATTGGCCTTACCGACCTGAATGAAGATCTGGGAGGCATCAACTGAACAAAGAAACAAATGACATAGTAAAGACCCAGAGAGTTCTGGTGGTTGTTGTTTTTTTGTTCTTATAGATTTCATCTCCTATTCATAGACAGAAATGGTATGAATCATAGGTATGCTTTCTTTCAAATCCTAAATCTCAAGATAGGTCTGATTGTAATAGGAAAACAACTAGACCCACCACATTGCTAGTGAAATTTGCCATGCCTAGAAAAAAATAATGATAATGACTAAAATAACTTACTTTACACTGTTTCTTTTTTCTAAATGAAACAAAAACAACCAGAAATGATTCTAATCAAGCATCTGTTCTAATGACTTGCAGTGAGACAGTGAACTTACAAACATTGCCACTTACCCAGAATCTCTTGATATGTAAAATGAAATGGTGAGACTAAATCAACTTTTGAATTCCTTCCAGTGCAAAACTTCTTCTTTTTATGGTCACTTATGTAAGTGTTCCTAAATATCTATCTTAAACTTATTCCCTGATAATGCTTATTTTTCGTGTAAATCTTCAAATATCAAGGAGTCAGACTAATAGTGGAAAAGAATGGATGGTAATCTTCAAGAACTAGCTATCATTTGAAACGATTAGAAAAAAAATTATAATTGATTCAGATTTTAATTTAAATTTTAGTATAATTGAATTGCCTTCCGAATTTATCTCTTTATGGGCTAACTTCTGTAATTTTGAGATTAAACCATTATCTTTCTTAGACTGTGCATTTGCTTCTAATGCAATGTAGGTTTCCCAAGTGATGAATTTTGCCTGACAAGATTTTTCAGGTTGTTGACTTGAAATTTTATGTTCCTCAGTTTTATTCTCTCACTCAACAACTCTATAATACCTCTATAAAATTAAGTCTGTACTCCTTGCCAGCCATTATTTATCACAGATGTCAATGTTAACAGTTAATATTGATAGTTCTTCAAAAATTATCCCATTAAACATGTTATTAAAGCAAATTAGTTTTTCTTATACTTTAAATATGGGCCATTGTTGTCTCTTGTCTTAACATATACATCTTGTATGAAACCTGAATATTTCCTGCCCTTTGAAAATCTAAAAAAAAATATTTCTCAACTACAAGTACAATGTTTGCATAAAGCAAATATATTTAATCATTATGTCCTAAATCCCATTTTCTTTGGCTCTTTGGATAATACTTAAGAAGAAAGGGAAGGGAAGATAATGTTATTGATTCAATTGGAATCTTTAAATTTATTTGTCCAATTGTGAGTAAATCTTTAGTACTACAAGTCTTTTAATGTGAAAAAGATGAAAATGGAGATGAACAAAATGGCAATAGGAATTTCTGTTTCGATTTGTGAGGCTAAAAGGATAAATGAAGCTGTGTCAAAATGTCATTGTACTGCAAGAGGCTTAAATATCCTTCCTCAGCTCTTACATGTTGATAGCTCCCTCCTCTTTCTAGTCACGCAAGCTCAAAAAACGGGTGTCACCTTCAATTACTTCCGCTGCCTTGCTCCCCTCCATCTAATTAGTTGCCAGTTTCTGGCAGTTCTCTAGCTATACTAACTCTTCCATCCATTTTGTTATTGCCATTCCTATTACAACCACCTTTGTTGGGTCCCTGTTGCCTCGACTATTATAATAGTGTCCTGATTCTAGTATTCCTTTCTCAAGTACATCCTTCATGTAGCTGCTAAAATTATTCTTCCCAATGCACAGGTTTGATCAAAGTCCTTTGCTCAAAAATCTTCAGTAGCTTCTTATTGCCTATTGGATAAAATACAAACTCTTGAGCCTGGCATTTAAGGCATTCCTCAGTCTGGTTCCAACCTTTCTTTTTGACCTTCCTTTGTACTGCTGTTATTGGGCACATGCATTTCTAAGAAATTGGATTGTTAGCACTTACTTTATTCTACCATCTCTTATGCAGTACTCCTATGTCTGGAATACACTGCTTCTTTTTGCCATTTTTCTATTGGCCATAACACCCTTTGAGAGAAGGGACTATGTTGTTCTTATTACATGTTTATAGTAGACACACACACACACACACATACACACACACATTGCTCCAGTGTCCACCACATTTACTTGCAATTTGAGGGTAAGGAGGAAGTGTGTGTGTGTGTGTGATCACTAGACCTGTGATTTTATCTGTATAGGGAATTACTGGTGTAGAATATCTAAAATACAGCAATATTTAACAGCCAGATCTTGAACCTAAGTCCCTTCTTTCCCCAAGCCTGGCGCTCAAACTACTGCAGTATACTGTCTTTGTCCTTGCACAGAGTAGGCATTTAATGTGAGTGTTGAATTATTATTGAATTACCAATTCTATCCCCATTGCCCATCTCTCTTGGATTTTCTCTTCATTATTTTCCTTCCTTCTCTTTATTCCCTCTGAGAAGTTAAAAAAAAATTGAACACCATTTTGATGGTGACTACTCTTCAAAGTTAATCCAACCCGAATAGATCTTTTCCCCAAATGCAGTATCTTTAAGGGCAAGAACGGTGTCTTCTATTTCTTTTGGAACAGTGTAATTCCAATATTATAATATGAAAAATTTCATGAACTCACTGAATTCTTCCTAATTGATTATGCAATATAGAAGAAAAAGTAGTGGTCTAGGGGTGAGAACATATGACTGCTGGTCCAGCCTCCGAGAAGTGGGAACTCTGGCAGTGGAAATGAGGGTCAGTTGTGGTAGAAGGACCTAATAAAGGACTTATTCCTTGACTCCTGGAGAGGAGGAGATTTGGATTTTTCTCTCCTCCCGTTACCACTCCACACTCCACTGGCCATGAAATTTTTCATGGAGTTATTTAGCCATGAGAGGATAGGACTCCCAGAAAGGAGTTGGTCTAGTAAGTCAAAGCACAGGACTAGAGGAACTCTTTGAATTGAGGTTCAGTAGCCCTGGCCATCAAAATCAAAATTTGAGGTAGTGGCATAGTTATAAGAGGGGCAGTTGATCAGAAGAGCCCTGATTAGTGGATTTTCCCCCAGCCTAGGTGAAGAAATTGCAAAAAGTAAGAGAAGAAATCCATTAATCAAGGCTTTCCTAATCAGATACATCCCATCCTCATTTCTACAAAAACGAATCTGAAATATATAGACAAAAGGAATGCCCCACAAACTGAATTGAAATTAGCTGTACAAATAAGGCAAATATTATTATAGATAAATACCCTAGATCTGCTGTTACTGCATTTGGACCTGCTTCCTCTTTTTTTGATTTTGGCACCTAGGGGAACAGGCTGAGGCAGCACAGTGTGGCTCCATTTGTATGCATACAGATGTTTCCCAGTTACCTTTATCCTCCTTTCTCCTGCTTTAGTCTGATCAATTTCTAGTCTTCAGGTAAGCAACAGAGATGGCCATTTATTTTCACCTTTCAGCAGACTGTAGCCCCATCTCTAATCTGTGGAAAATTTCTTCTTAACTATAAAATTCCAAAATCGGATTTTGTCCCTACCCTGATTTTAAATGGAATAGCCATACTGATAGCTTTGAAATAAATTACACGGTGATGTGTTTAGATGAGCTACTATTGAGTTTCTAACCTGCCCTCCTAGATGCTAATGTTGTTTTGCTTGTTTTGAATGTGAGGACCCTAGTGACTGTTTATGAACAATCATGCCTTATTTGGCTGCTTTGGATTGAAGCCTTTTTGCCATTTTCCTGTGGAACAGCTGCATAACTTGGTACAGGACCAAGTTGTTCCACTTGACACTGCTGCTGAGGCATGCTATTCTTCCATTAAAGGAGAGATTACTTTACATGTCTACGTATTGTTTTAATTTTAGTTTAAAGTGAGGATCAGGCTAATGCCAGCCACTTTTCTTTTAAGTCCACTGCATTTCTGTTCTCCTTTATCCCCCTCCCTTTTTTCTCTCTCTCTCTCCCAGAATAACTTTTAGGCTGTTGCCATTCGTTAATTTAAAAAAAAATCTACCTGTATAATACATTTAAAAATCACGAACTTCTCTCCCCACAATCCCCCACCTTAAACAAACTTTGACATTTGCATAACCACTTGTGCAGAGAATTGTATTAAAGAATCAGGTTAAATATTTTGTAAATAGTAAGATTGTGAAGAAATTTACTTCAGAAAGCCCTAGAGAACTCAGTGTTAAGTAAATACTACAATATTTCAAGTTTCTTGGTGTATTTTGGTGTGGGTAGTCTCTTTGCTGACTTGGAGCAGCACCCCACTATGATTATTAGATGGCCTTTGAGATTTTCTGTGGCCAAAAATTTCCTCACCCTGCAGCCAGCCCGGTGATGAGGCTTCCTGAACTTAACAAGGCTGGCCCTTGGACAATGCACATACAGTCTGTCATTGGGCTTGTACCAGAAGCCTGATAGTGCCTGGCAGAGCTTGTGGTCTGCTTGCAAAGCCTTCGAGAATATGAGAGTCACTACTGTTCCATGATGAGGCATCAGAAAATGATTTTAGTGGAAGTGTAAATAAATATTACATCTTAAATCTATTTTGCATTAAAAATAAAATAAGAAAGAATAATTGCTTGTGCTAGCATCATTTTAGAACGTGAGTCTAACTCTAATGTTAGCAATAGACCTGTGAACCAAAGGATAAAAATATACTCTTTAGGGGACTTTCACTCTCTCAGCTATGCATGTATGTATGTACGTATACATGCATACATACACACATATATCTCCCAGGTTTCCCAGGTACATATACATATTTATATACATACACACAGATACATTTGCATATCTATATTTCTATATATCTGTAATATATATATATAAATATTACTATCCCTAAATATATTGAAATCAACTCTCTACTTGCAAGCACAAAGTTCATAATATCACAGAGGAGATTGTTTTTATGAAAGCAAGGAGGCTAAATACAAATCATGCGATGAGCAACCATTAATCCCAAAGAAGTATGTAAAATTTCCAGTCACGCTGCTGAAGGCTTTACTGGCCAAGTCCCCTTCCCCACAAATCCTGCCTTGGTTCCTGCTGTTCGAAAGAGGAAGTACGGATGACGGTAGTGATGATATTTTTCTCTTTCCAACTTCCTGACAGTCTTTATAACTTAACTCACATAAGTTTTTTTTTTTTTTTCTCTTCCCCGGGTCACTCCTCTTTCACTGCTCCCACCCTTCTTTTTCTGCCTTGTTTTGTTTCTCCACTTATTATCTTCATCCACCATCATGCATATCCTTTGACAAGTAAACTTTATTTTCCCTCTTTGATCAGAAGAGAAAGGGAAGGAGAAAAGGGCAAATATTTTAGTTTTTGATACGTAAAGCATCACATTTATATTTTACTCACTATTTTAGTTTCCCACAATTTTTCTTGTTTAGAATTGTCATAAAACTAACTTGCATAATTGCACAACATATACTTTTGCCATTTTGCACAAGAAAGGAAGCTCTTAATTTTTAGGAAGAACTATCACATACCACATAGCCACTAGGAGATTATTTTAGAACAAATGTATTCATCCACTGTGGAAGATGACCATGAATGAGAAGGGCTTTCAATAACATACTAGTATGATACATTTAAGTAAAAATACATATTTTCTATTGCTTTATTATTTTGGAAGTAAACACATTTCAAATTCTATTCATTTTGAAGGCATTTCTTTGTATTTGTTCAATCCAGTTTAATTTAACAAACATTTGTTAAGAATTATTGTGTTAGCCTGTGATAGATACTAAAGATGAATAAGAGAAAGCAGATAATGAATTGGATTTAGGATCAGGAAGAGCTGAGTTCAAATCCTGTTTCAGATACTTGCTAGCTATGTGACCTTGGGAAAGTCACTTAACCTCTTTAGCCTCAGTTTCCTTATTTGTAAAATGGGGATAATAAAATCACCTATATCACACGGTTGTTGTGAGTGCCAAATGACAGATGATAGATAGATAGATAGATAGATAGATAGATAGATAGACAGATAGACAGATATAGGGGTGTGTGTGTGTGTGTGTGTGTGTGTGTGTGTGTGTGTAGAGAAGGTGCTTTGCAAACCTTCAAGTGCTTTTGCTATAATACAAAAACATATAAAATATGCAATAATAATAGCTAGCATTAATATAGAACTTTTAGTTTACAAACTGTTTCACAGGCATTATCTCATTTGATGAATGCATGCGAGGTGCAGAGATCTATGAGAACACTGAGGGAATTAAACCCACTTGCATGCACAAATACTTCTGTTTTGTCTCTCAGTTTGCTCACACTGCCCCCCTTTGGAAGCCTTATCTTCCAATGAGAAAATCACCAGGGGTTCAGAGCTGTGCCAGTCAGATACCTTACATCTAGCACAGCTTATCATCACAGCTCTCAAAATACTTATAATACTCCATGGGGACTGGCACTAGGACTCAGGGTCACACAATCTCTTTAGTCAGCAGGTAGGCCTGGCTCTTCATCACCCCAGAAACCACTCTTTCTTTGCAAACAAAACAGGACTTAATCAGTCTGAACAACAGGATCTGCTCCAGGGCTTCACACATGGAATCTGAAAATATACCTTTAAATTACCTAAGAACGTACATATGAACTTCTCCTTCCCTCAACCATACCCTCAGTCTTTAACTCATACTCGTAATCCCTCAGTCCAACAATAATCCTCTCTCTCTGCTACTAGATTGAGAGGCAGCAAGCTTAAGAGACAAGAATTGCTGAGTTCAGTTCCTGGATCTGAGACAAGCTGTCTTTCTGTCACTGTTTAAACTCTGAGGGTTCTAAGGAACTAGCTAAGAAAACAAGGGACAGAGAAGGTGGGTGATGAGCTATGTAGGTAGAAAGGATTCCTTCATCTGGGATTTCCTTTTAACAGAGAAAGCAGAGAAGTGGAGCTAATATATAGCTGAGTAAAAGGCAGGGACTCACCTAAGCTCTCCTCCAAACACCTTTAAAAATGAATTTAAACAAATTATAAAGCATCAGAACCCCCCCAAAAGAGAGAGGGAAACAAATTTCCAGCCCAATACAACTTGGAAGATTGTCAGGAAAGGTCTGTTGCTCCAGGGTGAGAGAAGAGTCCAGTCCAGTAGTCCAGCACAGGCCACTCCAGCACAGCCCCGGCCCCAACAAACCAGGAACAGGTCTTGGGAGCCACTGAATCAGCAGCAACAGCAATAATTTGCAGGGCTCTCAGCCCAATATGGTAAGGGAGTTGAATAACTGGTCAGAAGAAGATTACAGAGGTCTTTTTGATAGCACTGAGGCAGAACTCTGTTGCTTTGTCTATACTTGGATCCAGGTAGCAGTCCTGGGTAGCAGTCCCAAGGTGAGGAAGAGCACTAGCTTGTGGCCACAGTGGTGGGGGTATTTTTCTCACAGTTCCAGGGCAGAAAAGAGTGTTTGTGTTCACTCACAGAACAGAGCACAGGCCAGGAGAGGAGCAAACACCTCTCCTTAGATCACACCACCTTGGAAGAACTGAAAACTTACAGGTTCCTTTAAGTATCTCTGAAAACAGTCGCACAAAACCCCTGAAGCTTGGGACAGTGTACCCTTCACGCTGGAAACAGAGCCCTACTTCAACAGAGAGTTAAAAGTCAACTAATAGGCTTGGAAATTGAGCAAATAACAGGGAAAAAAACCAAATTTTGACTATTTAAAATTAATGTGGGAACAAGGAAGATCAAAAAACACATTCAGAAGAAGACAACAAAATCATAGCTCCTATATCCAAAGCCTCCAGGAAAAATATGAATCTGTCTCAGGCCATGGAAGATCTCAAAAAAGGATTTTGAAAATCAAGAGAGCAGATGAAAAATTGGGAAGATAAAGGAGAATGATGCTAGAAAATCATGAAAAATGAGTCACTATCTTGGTAAAGGAGACACGCAAAAAATATTGAAGAAAATAACATCTTAAAAACAGACTAGGCCAAATGGTTTTACCATCTGGTGAAAAAAAAAGTCAATAAGGAGAAGAATGCCTTAAAAATCAGAATTGGTCAAATAGAAAAGGAGGTCTAAAAATTTACTGAAGAAATAATTCCTTGAAAATTAGAATGGAGCAGGAAGCTAATGACTTTATGAGAAATCAAGGAACAATAAAATAAAACCCAAAAGAATGTGGACTATGCCATTTTGTAACAACAATGTTGCTAGTAGCTGCTGTGGAGGTGAAAGACCAACAATAAGAGCACACAGGAAAGCTACTAGCACAGGTTATTTGATCTGCTTTTCTAAGGAAAGCAACTTAAAGGAGTTTACAATCTCAATTTACATATCATTCACTTACTTCAGGGAAAAAAGTCACCACCCTGAATTTCAGAGCAAATACAAACAGAAATTACAAACAGAGAAAATATAAACAGAGCAAATAATACAAATCAACAGACAGGCTTCTAGCTGTCTGACCAAAGCTGTAAGTACATAGTTACCAGAGAGAGAAGCACCAATATCTGGGTTTTCAGAATGGGGCGGGGGGGGGGGGGGGGGGGGGGGGGGGGGGGAGGGGAGGGGCTCCTTAACAGCTACCCAGAGTCTCCACACCAACACTCTTCCAATGAGTGAGCCCCAAACAAAATGCTAACTTCAGAGTATACATATACTTCTTGAGGGTGGAGCACTTTGCACCTCTCAAGAGCTTCACACTTCTTGAGGGTTTCATACCTCTGGTGACCTAATTAGCAAAAGGGTATATGCCTTTCTACAAACAAAGGCAAGATTCAGTCAAAGGCATTCATTTCCTTAGTGCTGAGAAGCACTCCTAAACAAAAGACATAAAGTCCCACTTTGCTTGTCCTTACAGTGGAGAGGAAGGAAGGGAGAGAATTTGAAACTCAGTTTTAAAAATGCATCTTAAAAATTGTTTTTACCTGTAACTGGGGAAAAATAATATACTAAATGAAAGCTAGAACAAACAACAAAAACAACAAAAAACAGTGAAAGTAAAGACCTATTTTCTATTCTGCTACCACACAGCTAAAGACTTCCACTTCCACACAGACACCAAAACCAAATCCTAATTTCCTGTTTTGTGCAACTCAGACTCTACTCTGTCCTTCATAGACACACAGAGACAGATTTCTTATTTTTCAGTCAATAAACATTTATTAAGCACCTACCACGTGCCAGGCACTGTGCTAAGTGCTGCAGATACAAAAAGAAGCAAAAAGACCTTAATGGATATAAAGTTTATAGCAAATTTGAGCAGGTTTCTTGAGAGCTGTTACCATGAGATTAACCACATCATAGGGTAACATCTATTTTGTAGTTAGGGTGCAGAGTAGGAAATGATTCCTCACTATTTAGTCTTTACAACCACTGGAAAAGTTAAAATCAGAAAACAACATATATGAATACCTAGTCCATGGATGACAAACTATAGGTACATTTTGCTGGTAAATCAAAATGTCTTGGAACTGGTAAATTCAATGGCCTAGAGCAAGCTGATTAAGGACCACTGGCTTAGCCCAGACCTGATTTCAGCCTTCAGTTTTCTGAAGATCACCAGAAAGGAGTTCTGACATTTTAAAAAAATTTTAAGTGTTTCCATGCTTTCTACTTATAATTCATCAAAATTCTCTCAAAGTCACCAAGCTCATTGCTGGTTTTCTTGTAGTGGCTTGGGAACAGAATCCATCTTGTGCCATTTTCAACCACTTGAATTCAATCCACAGTCTGTTTTTTAAAAAGTTTAGTTGGCTAATCTATATGACGATAATTCCTGATATTATAAAACCCAGTTTATCCTGGAAAGAATTGCTCGGCTTCCCTCTACTCAAATTTAAAACATACCATTAAATCAAATTTAGTGAGAAGGCATAAAACATTTAAAATTTAAATTAACATAAATTGTTAATGAACTTTTTAAAATAATAAGAAATTACAACTCATCAATGGAAAGACAGAATTTCAGCACATCTAGAATGTGCCAGTGGCAGTCTCCCTACCTATTACAAAGAGCTTTCATTCATCTGCATATGTAAACTTTTGCATATAGGATGTTGAATGGCAGTTGACTTGGCTTTTTATGGCTACAGAACTGGGTGTTAGTTAAGATATTTTGTGTTATCTTCCTGTGTGTCTCTTGCCTTTAGCACAACATATTAATGGGTTCAGGGACAGATTTCTAACATGCCCACTGCACAGATTACAAACATTAGGAGAATATCCTGAACTCCCCTTTCAGCCTAGTGGGTAATTCACAACTGTGGGCAGCTGTGAGCTCTTTGCAGAGCTCACAGCTGTTGCCTCATCAAACTCAAGAGGAAGAAACATTGAGTGAGTCAGCAAAGGTTTCCCAGAGGGAATGCCATTTCTGCTGTTCCTTGAAAGATGGAAAGGATTTTAGAGTATGAAGATTCAGGGGGAGGGTGTTCCAAATGTAGGGAACAGAGAGAACAAAGGGAAAACGATAGGGAAATATCCCATAGAGTTAAGGGACTGCCCACTGGACTGGATTTCATTGGTGGAGGGAACAACTAGGTAAGGGAACTCCCTTTGCTTTGTCGATGGAAGTTGGGAATCTTCTCCACAACTTTATATTCTTATGGGATTCCCTACAACACAAGGGATTAAGTGATTTATATGTCAGAAGTGAGGCAGCTAGGTGGCATTGTGGATAGAGCATAGGGCCTAAAGTCAGAAAGACCTAGGTTCAAATCCAGCCTCAGACACTTAATTGCTGTGTGAACTAGGGCAAGTCAGTTACCTCATTTGCCTCAGTTTCCTTATCTGTAAAATGAGTTAGAGATGGAAATGGCACATCACTCTAGTATCTTTGCCAAAAAACCCCAAAAGGGTGCACAAAGAGTTGGACATGATTGAAAAGGACTAAACAATAATGCAATCACAGTGCTCAAAAGCACTTCTTTCTGGCTTTGAATCCAGCTCTCATTCCACTACAGTTTTTTTTTTTTTTTTACTGTCAGTTGTGAAGTGAAAATAAACCTAAATGAAATGGCAAGATCGACATTTAC